>NW_026115070.1:385337-499741 GCF_025201925.1 Gopherus flavomarginatus
GCTCATTTCTAGTTCAGACCCATCTTTTTAAAAAGAACTTTTAGGTAGGGTTAACATACATCTGTACTTTCCCGGACATGTCAGGCTTTTTGGTTCTTAAATCGCCATCTGGGAGGAAAATACGGACGTATGGTAACCCTACTGGTACAAAAAATACATACTGTGGCAGAACTTTTTATAGGGAACCGGTTGTTAAGAACTGAAAGGCTTTTTTTTCCCCAGTCATCCCTGCGGGGCCCCGCACTTCCTAAAGCCGGCCTGCCAGCCACGGCCGGGATTCAAAGGGCTCTGGGCTGCTCGCAGAGATTCCCGGCCGCAGCTGAGGTTTAAAGGTCTCAGGGCTCCCCACCGCCACGGGCAGCCCAGAGCCCTTTGAATCCCGGCAGCAGCTGAGATTTAAAGGGCTCAGGGATCCCTGTGGCTGCAGGCAGCACAGAGCCCTTTGAATCCTGGCGGCAGCTCCAGGGGATGGAGTGAGGCTGGGATTTCAAGGGCTCAGGCTCCCCTCAGCAGCAGGAGCTCTGGGACCTTTAAATCCCTGCCCCAGCCCTGAAAAGCTCCGGGTTCCCCCAGTCGTCAGAGCCCCAGGCCCTTTAATTTGACCCTGAGGGCTCCCAGCCACCTCTTTGGCTGGGAGTCCCTGGTTGATTTAACATCAAGTAACACCTCCCCACCACCAACCTTCCTTTTTGACCCACAGCTGTTTTGGTGGGGCGGCGCTGGGGAAGGAGGGTTTGTTTCTGCAGGGCTGGGCGGGGTGTTTCCGCCAGGCTGGGAGGTCCTGAGTGGGGGGTGTTTCCGCAGGGCCGGGGGGTTTCGGTCCTCAGCTGTTTTCTTTGGAGTATTGTGGCCCTCGCTGTTTTACTCAAAGTACTGTACAGGAACTTTTCAGGGGGATTAAGGCAAAATGCCACATTTATTAGTAATACAGGTATCAATTAATACTCTATGATATGCACATGAGATATATATCACAGTCATGCATTCACGCACACACACAGACATAAACACACTCCGTCTTGCTGTTGTTACCAACTAGTTGCTCCCCTTAACTGCACTGGCCAGGTGAGTTAGATGGGGGAGGGGTGGAGCCGGACTTCTACCGATCCAAATCGATGGTCCGATGGTGACAAGACGAGATCCGGGGTCCTTCTGCAAGACACCTCGCATTTATAGCAGCTTCCCTCTTATGCAAATCTAGACCAGATTCAAAATCTGGGTCTGCGTCCGTTGGTCTTTGTGCTGCTTTTCTCTGGGTGTTGTCCCAATGCTGCTCAAAGAGGGTGTTTTCTAAAGAAGGTGCTTGCTTCTAATCCCTGAGGCCATCAATATGTCTGCTCTTCTTTATTGGGCCCACTTGACAAGTTGTATTGTCCTTTGCTCTGGCTCCCATTCCCTCTTCAACTGTTGTAGCTGTCTGGAGGTGGGTGTCTTCCAAGCCTCACTCATTCACACCTCATTCAGTCAATAGAGCAATTGATTACAGAGTGCGGGGGAAGATCTTATTCTACTTCTAGCAAAAAGGCACATGTTTTCTTTTACTTTAACTATACTATCCTTAGGGGCTATAACATTTGATACAAAGTTTTCTACCAATTCTCTATATAGGGATCTAATACAAAGTTGTATGAAAATAGAGAGGCACAATGCCAAGTCATATGAATTACAAAATAACATCATGCCGGATGCAATGTCATAAAGATAAAGATACTTAATACAAAATAACACAATGCAACGTTATAAAGATTTATAGAGATAGTTAATACAGAGATTTCTCTACATCACCACTTTACGAGTTGTGCAGGCCTGCTGACGGCATTCGCGGGGCTTCTTGCTCGTGTGGATTCTCTGATGCTGAATAAGGTGAGAGCTGCGATTGAAGGTTTTCCCGCACTCACTGCATTCATAGGACCCCTCCTGTGTGTGGATTCTCTGATGCCGAATAAGGTGTGAGCTGCGACTGAAAGTTTTCCCGCACTCACTGCATTCAGGAGGGAGAGGATAGCTCAGTGGTTTGAGCATTGGCCTACTAAACCCAGGGTTGTAAGTTCAATCCTTGAGGGAACCATTTGGGAATTGGTCCTGCTTTGAGCAGGGGGTTGGACTAGATGATCTCTTGAGGTCCTTTCCAACCCTTATAATCTAGGATTCTATGATAGGATCTCTTCCCTGTGTGGATTTCTCTGATGCCCAATAAGGTGCGAGCTGCGACTGAAAGTTTTCCCGCACTCATTTGCATTCACAGGGCCTCTCCCCTGTGTGGATTCTCTGATGTTGAGGAAAGGCCTGATCTGTAAGTGAAGTTTTTCCCACACTCAGCACATGTATTTTTTTTGCTTTTCCCTGCAGATTTCCTGCTGTATTCTGGTTTCCTTAAGGCCCTTCTGAGTTCCCTGACAGGAAATAAATTTATCCATTTTCTCCCCTGGCTGGTTTCCCTGCTCTTTTTCTGGTCTGTGCTGAACCTCACACGTCATTGCATCACCTGCTGTGATAGAGACAGAAACCTCAAACAGGGATGGAAAGGGGAAGGCCAAACCAAAACAAGTGCTGGAGAGAGGACAAATAAAAATCAGGAAACTCAGCTCCCCCCAACAGGAGAGAGGAGGGGATCAATTCAGCCTTCACATCCCATCCAACTTTCACAGGGGGAAGGGAGAAAGCTACTGCCCGGTGTCTGCTAGCATCTATTGGAAGCCTTGAGCTATATTTACCCTGTGGATGCGACCCCTGCTATGGACAATAATGAACTGAGAGACTTCCCAAGAGCTTTGTAGGGCATCCTAGATGTTTCCTTCAGGCACTTACAGATTCTGAGTTGGTTTAATGTTTCCTCATCTGTGCGGGGAGATCTCAGGATCTCTCTTTCCTCTGAACCCTGGAGCTCTGGGACCCATGGCTCTTCCCCTTGTTCCAGCTGGGAGATCATATCACGTTGGAAAACCAGAAACTCCGCTCAGATGAAAGAAAACAAAGGAGTTCAGTTGATTTCATACACTTGATCATCAAAAACATTCTGTTAATTTATCTTCAGTGCTTAGTGTGACCTAGTGTGCCTGGGGCAGTCCTCACTGAAAATGCCAAGGTCAGAGCAGGCTGAAAAAGGGAGAGCAGATGCTCCCCATACTGGTGGTTAACACTGAAGTTAAACTCACTGACCAGGTCACAAACTGTGCTTTCTGATCCCACACACTGGTTAACGAGACTCTGAAAAAGAAATCACACGGCCCCCTTTATGCATGACAGTTCTCTGACTCCTAATCAGCAACTAGGTCCCGTACAGTGAGAGGTTATTTAAAAACTCTGCTCACTGTGATACAGCATGGCCAGAGGGCAGCAGGAGAGTGATCCTAATTGGATCCAGGAAGTGGGTGGGTAGAAGGTTAGCCACATTACCCAGGTTTGGATCTCATCCAAAATACCATGCTGCCAGCCAATCCTTTAGCAATTAAACTAAATGTTTAGAAGAAAGAACAAATGAAAGAATGAAGTTAAATTCCATCCTTCCAGACAATTCTTTAGCATCTAAACTAAAGGTTTAAAAGAAAGAAAGACAGAAAGAATTTAAATGGAAAAAGCAGTCAGATACATTCCAAAATGGATATATCAGGTTCTTAGCAGTATTGGTGAGTTGCTGGCTTGAAAGTCTGTCTGGAACGCATCCACAGCTTGGATGGGTCATTCAGTCCTTTGTTCCAGGGTTCAGTTTGTAGAGAAGTTGCTCCAGAGGTAGGAAGGGGGATTGAAGACAAGATGGAGATGATGCAGCTGCGCTTTATATTCCTTTTGCCATGTGGCTTGTACTTCCTGTGTCCCAAACACAAGCTTCACAGCACATGGCATGGAAAAGCTTTGGAGGTTTCATTACACAGGCAAACCCCGGCATGTCTTGCTGACTCAATAGTGTGTATCCCCTTGGTCCATAGGTTCATTGTACAGCTGATGACCCTCAATGGGCCATCAAACATGCTAGGCAATGTTGATGCCAATATGTCTGGGGGTGTCACCCAGAAAAACTGCACAAGTCTGGAAATACAGATATACCTTACATATCTGTAACTCACAATACAAAGGTGATAGAAACATAGAAACAAAATTATCATACTTGGCAAATCATAACATTTTCACTGACACTTTACATGGCATACCTAGCATGATTCATTGCAATTTTATCAGATTATATTATTTTATTATTAATACCAAAGTGTCTCACAATTTCATGCAGTCTCACACTTGCTAAACTAGTGAATTCCCAGGACCAGTTCCCCAGGTCCTTGAAGATGCCAAACATTGTGCTTATGAGGGATTGAAATACCCACATATCTGCTGGGAACACACACACAGACACTGTGTCAATCTGTACCCCTGTGTTCACTCTTCTAGAAAATTATGATCAATTTTGTACCCAGTATGGCTTGTGAGGTATCATTAGAAAACGCATAACCTACTGAATATTATCCTCCTGTTAAAATGTGTAGAAACACTGTATGTAAAATTGTGAGATTTTACAGTATGATATTACTGAAAAAGTTACAGTTCTGGGGAACACCCACAGACCAGTTCCTCAGAGACAGCAAGGCAAACAGCTGGTCAAACAGCCATTCTCCTGCAGGGGGAAGGTGTGAAGACATTAAGGCTGGTCTACACTACGGGGGGAAATCGATCTTAGATACGCAAATTCAGCTACGTGAATAACGTAACTGAAGTCGAATATCTAAGATCGGATTACTCACCCATCCTCACCGCGCGGGATCGATGTCCGCGGGCTCCCCCTGTCAAATCAGCAACTCCGTTGGGGTTGGTGTTGTTCCGGAATCGATATAAGCGGCGCTCGGGGATCGATATATGGCGTCTAGATGAGACGCCATATATCGATCCCCGAGCAATCGATTTTAAACCCGCCGATACGGTGGGTAGTCTAGATGTAGCCTTACATTCCATCACAGGGACCTATTGAGGCTGTTGTGGAAAAACGACCACAGGATTAATATTTGAATCAGCTCAGCCTGAGGCTCTTTTCTTGGTTACAAGCACGCAGGGGGCGACAGCTATTGGAATACTGTTCCTGAGCTAAAAATCACACAAGCCTTTTACAGCTTAAAACCACAAAAAAATGACACATACGTTGCACGTTAATTTCCTTATTTGGAATATACTTGCAAAATATGATGCAGGTCAAAAGCAAGCTGAACAATCAGTTTTCCATATTTGGCCTTTCCTGTTATTTTTATTACACCTGGTGATATGGGAGCAAGACTCTCCATGTCTCAGAAATGTCACTACCAACCTAGGCCATTTTCACATGCTGGGGTGCAATCCAGATCAGCGAGGAGTTGTGTCATCTGTAATCCTGGGTGAGATTCAGTGTTCTGCTGCTGGAGCTCCCCTGTCTGGATACTCCCAGCCAGCGTTCAAGGACGCACTGAGTGTCTGTATGATAAGTAACCCTGGACTGGCAGCTCTGACTCCAGCCGCCTGCTTGTTACACCCCAAGCACATTCTGGTTTGGGGTAGAGAAGGCTCAGGGTTTGAGAGAAGGCCTGGGGGTAGGAAGCTTCTGTTCATTATGCTGGACCTAACCCCAGTTTTACTTGAGTAAAGAGGAGATATTTGACATTGTGTGATGCTGCTCCTGTGCTCTGTTCCCAAAGTGTTTCTGCAGCAGAGGAGGGTCTCTAGGTAGTATGTATGTTACTGGCCTATTGGGGTGATGCTGAAACAGGACAGGGTACAGATGGCATTGTGGGGGTGGCATGAACCTTCACTCTTCATTTCCCCTTCCAAGAACAGAAGGGACAGGAATCCTTACCCAGCAAGACCATCGTCTCATAGTTCCCCTGCATGACATCTCTGTAGAGGGCTCTCTGAGTGGGGTCCAGCAGAGTCCCCTCTTCCTGGAGAAATACACAGCCACCTCCTCGAAGGTCACCGGCCCCTGAAAGAGCAGGAGTCCAATACTCAGTACCTGCTGACCCACTCACAACCCCACTATTCACGGAACAGCAGCACCAGGGAAATGGAAGCTCCGGGAGGCACATGTTAACAGAGTCCCACCCCACCTTGCTTACAGCAGCCAGGAGGCATCAGAGGGTAGAAAGAGAGAACCTTTGTGTCTCCCATCTGGACAGACAGAAGCAGGGTCTTCACATTTATCACATAGCTACTAGCCAGAGCTTAATATAGGAGATGGGGCTGTCTCTGGACCCTGATAGTGGCTCCCTGGTAGGAATCCAAGCACTCTCCAAATAAAATATATGGAAGAAAGGGGAAGTCAATCATAAAGAATAGAAGTTAGAAGGTCAGAATTGTAGTGCCCATTAACAAAGGTTTAGAGAAAATAGAGCCTATCAAACTAACGGGATATCCTTATTGGATGAGATCAAAAGTTTGGTTGCAGCTAATAGTATTGATGTAATATACCTAAACTTCCGTAAGGGACATGACTTGATTAGCACAATATTTTTACTAAAAAAAACTAGAATGATACAAAATAAACACGGCATACATTAAATAGATTAAAAACTCTGATAGTAAATGGGGAACCATGATCGAGTGGATTTCTTTCTAGCAGGTTCCTGCAGGGATTGGTTCTTGGCCCTGTGCTATTTAACATTCTTATCCATGACTTAGAAGAGAGTACAAAATCATCACTGATAAAGTTTACAGTTGCCACAAAGATTGGGGTTGGTGGTAATTAATGAAATGTCAGTAGATTCAGGCTCCATCGCTGAGAGTCTGGGAAGTTGTCCCAGCCCTGGCTGGAGGGTTATTTCCTGTTCCACAAAGAGGGGAAGTTCCATTCCCAACTCCTGTGCCTTGAAATTAGGACCTATCTGACACTACACCCCCATATTCATCATAGTGGTATGATTATAATATGATTAGGACATAATTATGATCTATTTTGTAGAAGATGCATCATGTGTGGTGTCACTGGAAAAGTTCTGATTTGCTGAATATGATTATCCTATTTGTGTGCACATATCATGTTCGTATCTGAAGTTATGGATATTGACTCTGTATCTGTATTTCAAATGTGCTTACTCTGGGTAACACCCACAATGAGCCTTTCAGGTACAACAATGAAGAAGCCAGACAGTGCTGATGGCTCAACAAAGACAATGGACTGTGGAAGAGCTTAGCCTTCCTGTGAATGTTTCAGCCAGCCTATGAGTCATGGCTACTATGACTCAGCAGGGCCTGTGACCAGACCACATGACACTAAACTCCATTTTAGTACCTGTATTTTTCCACAAACTGGACTAGGAACTGAGTTTGGAACAAAAGGTTCCCACCATATGGAAAAGCTCCATAAGGTGGGGTGTGACATCATCTCTTGGCCTCATTCTCCACACAAGAGAACTTCTGGAAACACCTGAGAAACAAAAACGGATGTGGGGGAAGTGCTGCTCCCAGGATCAAGAGATTTCTAGCTTGTGTATGGAAACTTGGGGGACTGCTTGTACCATCAGTCAGGGTGAGAAATTGCTAATTCAAATTCTATCCATCTAGTATGTTAGGCTTAGTCTGAGATTTGGTTATTTGCTAAATAATCTGCTTTGATCTGTTTGTTATCACTTATAATCACTTAATCTATCTTTCTGCAGTTAATAAACTTGTTTGATGCTTTATCTTAACCAGCGTATTTTGAGTGAAGTGTCTGGGGAAAATCTCAGCTTGTTGTGCACATCTGTCCCATATCGAGGGGAAGGGGAACTACATTAATGAGCTTGTATTATAGAGATCCCTGTGCACTATAAGATGGTATCATTCTGGATTTATACTACAGCAAGTGTGCAAGGTTGGGGAGTGGGAAATTGGCTCTTGTCTTCTATCTGTCCTTGAGTGGCTTAGGTAACGCACTCAGGTAGCTTAGTTGGCTGCATGGCGCCACCTGCTGTTGTGTTGGGTGATAACAGGCCCTGGAGAGGCTGGCGAAATCTCCAGCAAAGCAGTGTGAGAAGGGCCAGCCCAGCGTGAGGGTTAGAGGACACAGCAGTTCCCAGAAGCTCCACAAACTGCCTCCTGGCGGTGACAACCCATCACGCCCTACACTACACAAGTCTCAGCAGGTTTGTCACATGCTGTCCCCTCCCTTTCTCCACCCGAGATATTTCCTGCTTCCCACCACCTCTAGCAATTCCCACCCTCTTATGCATTTACTGCTCCTCAACCTCCAAGCAGAGCCCGCCACCCTGATAATCTCTTACCTGAGCCAGCTCCATTGCAGCCATTTCCTTGCCCCTGGGAGGACGAGATGATCTGCAGCGAAACATGGATGTTATTCTCTGGCCTGCCGGGGTGAAAAGGGCAAGGTGTGAGAATTCAGACTAGGCTTTTGTCCATTCCACAAGCCGATTCCCCCCAGCTTTTCCCCTGCTAATGCACATTCTAGGTTCTAGCACACTGTGAAGCACAGAGTGACCTTATTCCAGTACAGGCCTAGCCCCCTCCCACCAGGGTGTAACCCTCTGACACATGGGGAAACCCTCCCAGTAACAGTCTCTCTCTTACACGTATCAAGTTTGCGGACAACACCAAGCTGGGAGGGGTTGTAAGTGCTTTGGAGGATTGGATTAAAATTCAAAATGATCTGGACAAACGGGAGAAATGATCTGAAGTAAATAGGATCAAATTCAGTAGAGACAAGTGCAAAGTACTCCACGTTGGAAGGAACAATCGGAGGCCAGAGAAGAGCAGAAACAAAGGAGTCACTTTGGGGGATTCTCCCTGTCATTGTCCCCAAGGCAGCTGTCTCAGGTTTACAAAGGTGTTTCATGTTCCAGCCTTTGTACAGTCTCTCCTGGGAGTGCCCCTTTCATGGACTGGGCCTAGTTTTAGTTTTTGGTAGTTAACAAGCTTGGTTTATTGTTCATCTAACCAGTATGTGTGGATTGAAGTGTGCTGGAAACTCTGTTTGGGATAACAAGCTGGTGCATGTCATTTTCCGCTGATGAAATGACAGACTTCATATGAGCTTGGGTCGTTCAGTAGCGTGCTAGACAGTGCAAGATGCACATTTCTGGGGGAAAGTTGGGCACTTGAGAATTTGCTGGTTTTCTCCTGAGGTGTAATTCATGAGTGGCTGTCTAGCAGCACTCAATACTGTGTAGCTGGGAGTGAGTTACATGCTGGAGACTGTGTGTTAATTGGCCAAGAGGGGCTGTTCTCGCGGGAAAACAGTGGAAAAGGCACCCCATGCTGGAGGACTGAGGTACAGCTATTTAACAGTCCAGATTGTACTCTGGGTAACATCACAGACACTCATTATGACAGAGCCTCTTACAACACAGAGAAAGTAAATCCATGTCCCAGAAATCGAAGACTCCAGACAGAGGGCAAGTGTCCCTGGCACTGCTTCTTGCTGACAGAGAGGTTCAGAGACAGTGCGAGAATCCTGGGGAAGCTGGGAACAGGAAGCATGGGCTGGCGGGGTTCGGTGGAGAAAGGGAACAGGAAGGGCAGGGATATTACTGAATCCAGGATCTTAGCAGTACTAGATGACAGGATAGCACATAGTGCAGCCCATTGGAAAACACAATCCCAACTATACATACAAAATGATGGGGTCTAAATTAGTTGTTTCCACTCAAGAGAGTGATTTTGAAGTCACTATGGATAGTTCTCTGAAAACATCCACTCAATGTGCAGCAGCAGTGAAAAAAAGTGAACAATGTAGGAAATAATTAAGAAAGTGATAGATATGACAGAATATCTCATAGATCATATTTGTAAAACAGCAAATAAATCCACGATACACCCACATCTTGAATACTGCATGCACATGTCACCCCATCTCAAAAATAGAAATATTGGAATTGGAAAAGGTTCAGAAAAGGGCAAGAAAAATGATTAGGGGTATGGGACAGTTATGCCAGACCTAACCCCCAGTTTCACTTGAGCAAACAGGAGATATTTGACACTGTGCAATACGGCTCCTGTGCTCTGTTCCCAAAGTGTTCTGCAGCAGAGGAGGGTCTCTGGTATTATGTGTGTCACTGGCCTATTGGGGTGATGCTGAAACAGGACAGGGTACAGATGGCATTGTGGGGGTGGCGTGAACCTTCACTCTTCATTTCCCCTTCCAAGAACAGAAGGGACAGGAATTCTTACCCAGCGAGGTCACAGTCTCATAGTTCTCCTGCATGACATCCCAGTAGAGGGCTCTCTGAGTGGGGTCCAGCAGAGCCCACTCTTCCCTGGTGAAATACATAGCCATCTCCTTGAAGGTCACCAGCCCCTGAAAGAGTAAGAGTCCAACACTAAGGACTTGCTGCCCCACTATTTGTGGCAGAGAAGAGTGAATCAAATGGAAGCTCTGGGTGGATCATAGTCAGGAGAGTCCCACCTCGACCTGGCTCAGAGTATCCAGCAAATGCCAGGGTGAGGCGATGAAGACAGAGCCCCTTATCTCTCCCAGCATATCCATCACTCCCCTACTAGCCACTGACTGATACAGGAGATGGAGCCCCTAGCAGGGTCCAGGGAGAGCTCGCTGGTAGGATGCCCAACACCCTCCTCATTATGAGGAGCGGGATATGAAGGGAGAGGCAGCTCCAATAAGCCTGACTCATGGGTGTCCCCTTTATATCTCACAGCAGCTGATGGTTAATGAGGTCAGGCTCCAGCACTAGGAGTCTGGTCAGTTTGACTAGCTCCATGTAGGTGGGTTATTTTCTCTCTTCACAAATTAGGGCATTTCCACCTCCAAACCTCCTGGGTCTGTTCCTAGAATCTAGGCCACTTAGTAAATAACTCCCAGCAGGTCTGCCACACACTGGCCTCCTCCTTTCCCCACGCTGTGAATTTCCTGCCCCGCTCCAACCTCCAAACCAGACTCTGCAAACCTTCCCACCTCTGGTGTATTTGCTCTCCCTTTCCTCCAGCAGGAACCCACCAGCAACCCCCCGATAATCTCTACCTGGACTGACTCCACTGCAGCCATTTCTCTTCCCTGTCCCACGCCAGGCTGGGATGAGCTGGAGCAAAACATTCTGCAGCCTGTCTGGGGGAGAAGGGCAGTTGTGGGCGTTTCAGAACCGGTTTTAGTTAATTTCACATCACAATTCCCCCAGGCCCTTTCCCTGCAGACAGACACCCTAGATTCTGTCATGCTGGGAAATGCTCAATCTGTTTATTACAATTTAGACCTGGCCCCTCCTGCCAGGCTAAGTCCACAGACACATTTTTAACCTCCCTTCTCTCTCCCCTCACCCCTTCTCTGAACACAAGGCTAGAAAAGAGCAGAACCAAAGGAGTCACTGTGGGGGATTCCCTCAGACACTGACCCCACGGCAGCCACACCCCAGCAGGGGGAATATGGAGTCAGGAACTGGCTTTTGCTCTGTCTGATCCTTGTTTTGTTCACTGGAAAGTGGTTCTGCCCCAGGATGCAGCAATACATGTGTCTGGGTGGACTAGAGAGCTGGAAATCTCTCCCCCACATTCATTTCTCCCACTGCCCCTTTCAGTCTCTCCTTCCCCTGTCCTCTCTCCCTGCCCCTCTGGCTGGGACAGTCCCATTCCTGGGGGCTTTGCTCTCCCATGGCTGGATTTCCTCCTGGCAACCGCTAATGGGAGGAGAAATGAGGTGGTGGTGTTTGTGCAGAGTCACTTTCTTGCCAGACCCTAGGACATTCCCTGAGGTCTTTCAGTTACCTGGAGACTCTGGCTCAGAATTTAGTAGTAACAGGGCCCAGGACTGCCTTAGGGGGCTAGGACCAGCTGCAGAAAGTCATCCCCTGGGCCGGGCAGAGAAGAAGCTTTAATTAAGGTCACTTCCCAGCACAGAGCCCCACTGGGGGAGCAGCAGCTGCCAAGCCTGGTCTCCCAGATCACAATGGAGGCTGCAGCATCTGACCCAGGAAGCTGAACCTCAATATCCTGAGCAGAGAGGGACGGAGTGTATGAGCAGCTTCCCTCCTTTAGCTCTCTGGGGAGAGCAGCTAATGGGAGCCCCTCCTCACAGGGAGAATGGCTGATCTCATTTGACCCACTGTCCATCCGGAATCACTCCTTGTCTTTCCATACAGTGACTCTGGATTAACAACGGTCTCAATGACACCGGATTTCAGAAAGAATGAGTTCAGAACGCTGTGGAAAAGACCATCGTGTGGCAGTGCTGACTCCCTTCCCACCTCCCTCACCCCCGCAGATCTAGGACAAGGACTGGGGGCAAAAATTTTCCAAACAGAACCGAAAGTTCCTGCAGTTTTCAAAAGAGGAGAAAAGTAAATTCTGTGAATTCACACTAACAGTGTTTGCTAAGTGGACAGAAAGTTATCACAGTGACAGGGCACGTGACTGGGGAATGGAGTTGGTGACCTGGTGACTAGGAGCCAGGACTCTGGTACAAGTTGACCAGAGAGAAGGATCATGGTTAGCAGCAGCCCCCAGACATCCCCTAGTACCCAGAGCCCAGACCCCCCAGCCAGGGGCCCCAGACACCCCCCAGCCAGGATCCCATCAGATATTCCCTGGGACGCAGCCCCCAGAGTCCCTGGCCAGGGACCCCAGATACCCCTCAAAGCCCCACCGGCCAGAGAACCCCCACCACACCATGATTGCCAGGTTGGGAATCCCAAAGGGTTCCCCCCACCAAGAGCCCCCAGCAGCCAGGGACCCCCTCAAGGGACCCCCCCCCCACTGGGAACTCAGTCCCTCACTGCCTGCCTAGGAACTTCCCCACCCTCCAGAACGATCTACCCTGACATTTGCCTGGGACCCCCTCCTCTGCCCAGTGTGACCCCCTGATGCTTTACAGTGCGACCCATCACTCTGCTTCCCTGGCATGCCCTCACCTAGTGCCAGGGATCCCCTCCCCCAGCTCTGTGCACTGGGCATGGCAACAAAACCAGGAACCAGTGGGGGAAGCACAGACAGAGCCCCTGGCACAGAACCAGGCTCCCTCTAACCCTCTGTCCCGCCTCCCCAAGAGACACCCACCCCCACTGTTCTGCAGCCACCAGGCCCCCAGCGATACCCACCTCCAGGACCCATCGCCTCAGGGATGGGCACATCAGAACCACCACCCCCGAAAACCCCAAACCTCCACAACCCACCAACCTGACTAGGGTACCCCCTGCCCAGCCACCCAGAGGCCTCCCCCTACCACAATGCCCCTTCAGCTGCAATCTCCCCACACAGACACCTTCCCTGCCCCTGCAAGTGTTACCTCACAGAGTGTGAGAAGTGGCTAGAAAGTTAACACCACCTCCTGCTGGCCAGTCACACAGGCAGACGGAGCCTGGGGAGTGCTTCTTTAACAGGAGAATGGAAGGCCTGGAGGGCAAGAAAGATCCACGGGCTGTCACTAGCAAATAATGGCCACCATGGATCCACCCCAGAGGCGGCTGCATCTTAGCACATTGGGAAACAACCCATCATATTCAATTAGAAATAAAACAACTAGAGAGAAGTGGGGCAAATGTTTGGGGTATTTTATATCAATCTTTGAGACACGCAGAGAGAACCCTGTCACAAATGACATTTGATAACATGAGAGAAAACCACCAAGATCGGAGGGGATTTGATGTTGCTATTAAATAACTAGTGGAAAAGGGGGACTGTTGGACTGGATTTTATATGACTGTCCAATACATAAACAGAATGTGATGGTCCCCCTGGCCACGGGGCAACCATTCACGTGAGCAGCTCAGAGCCCTTTGAGGAGCTGATTTAAGGGCGGGGGGGGAGCTGGAAGGCTCCCTGGACAATGGAAGGGGGCCGCAGGGGAATTGGGAAATGGGGTCTGGGCAGTCTCCATGGGGGATGTGCTCCTCCCTTCCCTTCCCTGCCCTGGCAGAGAACGGGAACCTCATCCCATCCCACTCCAGTGGGAGCCATGTTCTGGGGAATGACCCAGGGCAACAATTTCCCACCCAAACAAGGACAAATCGCTGCAAATAAAATGGGTGGGAAAATCCACCCCCCATCGGAGAGATTTTAAATTGACATTTGAGAATTATGGAGAGAAAAGGGAAAATCAGAGGCAATTAGAGAGCTGATCATTGGCGGGGGGGAGAGGAGAATCTCCCTGGATTTTATAGCCACGTGTGATAATGAGAGAGAAAAGGGGAAATCTTGAGAGAATGTGTGTGTGGGAGGAAGTGGCAAAAACAGGGACAGGATCCAGTTAACTCACCTCCCTCCCACCCCGGGAATGTCCTGGCTGCACAGAGACAGATCTACCCCCCCACCCCAGTGACCTCCCCCCCCCTGCAACTCCGGCTTCTCCTCCCCCCTCGTAACCTCTGCCCTCACACCAAAGGGGGGGGCTCTGCCAGCGCCTCCCCCTGAGCTCAACTCCTGCTCCTCCCCCCAGCCCGGATTGTGCCCTTTAGCCCCCCACGAACCCTGCCTCCAGCTGCCTGACCCCCCCCGCCCATCAATTTCCTGCTCTGCGCCCGCGCGTCCCACGCTCCCTGTCACTCCCCCGCCCCGCTCCAGCCCCGCCCCCAGCGCCCGGCGGAACGTTACGGCTGGTCCGGGCAGGGGGAAGGGCAGCGGCTTCAGCGGCTGTTACTGGGCATGCGCAGTGCCCGGGAGTAGCACATTGCTATGGGGAGGGATTTAATACACCGCCCCCCCCCAGCCTGGCCCGGGGTCCGCCCCTCCCCCCCACACGACGGCCGGGCCCCGGCCCCCCCATCCCAGCGGGGTGGGCAGGCGGATCCTCCTGCAGCTCCACTGGGGCCGAGACGCCTTCAAGGCTTCTCCCAGGCTCCCTGGGGCAGAGTCACTTTCCTGCCCCCCAGCGCCTCTCATTCCCCGGGGGCTCCGGGTCACAATGTCCCACCGCCCTTCCCCCGCCTGCAGCTCCGGCTTCTCGCCTCCCGCCCCCGCCAGCCACACCAAGGGGAACCCCCGGGCCCCAGTCTCTGTCCCCACCTGGATCCCAGCGGGGCCGGGGGCAGATCCTGGCTGCAGCTGAGAACAGCGGCTCCGCTCCGGCTCGGGCAGCTCCAGCGCTGCTGGCAGCACGTGGAGAACCAGGAAGCAGCTGTTCAGCCCGGGCTCCGCGTCACAATGTGCCAGAGCCCCGCCCCCAGCAGCTACCCTGCCCATGGGCTGTGCCAGAGCCCCGCCCCCAGGAGCTGCTCCGCCCCAGCTCTGTGCTGGAGCCCCGCCCCCCGGAGCTACCCCGCCCCTGCTCTGTGCTGGAGCCCCGCCCCGAGGAGCTGCCCTGCCCCCGAGCTGAGCCAGAGCCCCGCCCCCAGGAGCTGCCCGCACCTGGGATGTGTCAGAGCCCCGCCCCCTGGAATTTCCCCATGTTGGGTCTCTGAGCTTTGTTCTCCTGCCGCCTTCTTCCCAGCACCCCCTGCTCCCTTCCTGTGTCTGCAAACACCCCCCCTCCCCCGGGGCCGGCTGCAGTGCTCGCTGAGGCTGACTCCAGTGGCTGAAGTTGCCTCCATCTCTACTTCACCTGGAGGGGGAGAGACAAAGAGAGGAGATGGTCCCAGGGTGTGAAACCAGAATCAGGGGGCAAGGAAAAAAGGACTGTTTGGAAAGGTGGGTTTTTTGTGGGGGGGGGGGGTGAGCCAGAGGGATTCAGAAGAAGTTGGGCAGCAGAGGCTCAGAGAAATTGAGGGGAACCTCCTGGGTGTCTCAGTGTTGCCCAGGGTTTGTACAGCACCTTGCATAATATGGGGTCTGATCTCAGTCATGGTCTGTGCAGCACCTGGGAGCCCTGATGTCTGTTTCCTGATCACAGGCTCTGGGAATGGAGAGAGGGAAACCTCAGCACCTGAAGGTTAATGCAGCCCTGTGTGCAACCCCTGCTAGGGTGATCCGACAGCAAATGTGAAAAATTGGGATGGGGGTGGGGTTAATAGGCACCTATATAAGAAGAAGACCCAAAAATCGGGACATCTAGTCATGCTAGTCCCTGCTGTTCTCATAAGGGGTCGGCTTAGAGAGGGTTTGGCTACACTTGCAGCTGTCCAGCGCTGGGAGTTAAAGCTGTCTTCCTACAGCTGTTTAGGGAAAGCGCTGCAGTGTGGACACACTGACAGCTACCAGCACTCTGTCATGGCGACATTTGCAGCGCTGTTGGGAGTGGTGCATTATGGGCAGCTATCCCAGCATTCAAGTGGCTGCAATGTGCTTTTCAAAAGAGGAGGGTGGGGTGGAGTGTGACACGGAGCGTGGGGGAGACAGAGCGAGTGGATTTTTGGAGCTGACACTGTGTCAGCTCCCTGCCTGGCAAGTTCAAGCCTCCTCCCCCACCCCTCTCTCATTCACTAAATGCAAATAGCCGCCTTTGTTCTTTTCCTCACAGACCAGATAAGCCGCTGATCCAAAACAGACCCCCCCTCCCCCGTGCCCTCCCAGCTGCTTCTCTCCTCAAGCAAACACCAGCTGTGGGTGTTCCAAAGGGATCCCCCTGCCTCTGCTCATTCACTGCAAACAGTAACTGTGTTTGGTTTTTAGATAAGCAGCTCCGGGAGCCTTGAGCTCACAGCAAAGCAAACAGAGGCATCACACCAAAACAAAGAGCGTTATCTCTACTTAAAAGCATTATGGGAAGGTTCCGGAGGTCAGTGACAGCGTAGTAAGATTAATCATTGTTTACACTGGCACCCCAGCGCTGCATCACCAGTTCTGTTCTCTTTATTCCTCTCGTCGAGGTGGAGCACATGCAGCACTGTGGCCAGGGAGATACAGCGCTGTATGTGCCTTGCCAGTGTGGACGGGGAGTAAGTTACAGCGCTGTAAAGCCACCACCTGCACTGTAACTCTCCAGTGTAGCCAAGGCCTGAGTTGTAGTAATAATAGCAGCCAAGAATCCGGTGGCACCTTCTAGACTAACAGACGTATTGGAGCATGAGCTGTCGTGGGTGAATACCCACTTCGTCAGATGCAACAATAGTCCCATATGGGCTAGTGGTCAGGATTCCTGGTTTTCACCCAGGTGGCCTGGGTTCAACTTCTCGTGTGGGAAGAGTGCAGAGCTTTTGCCCAGAGTGGAGGCAGGAAATGAAAGGAACAGGAAGGGATCCTGCCAGCAGTGGAGTTAGACAGTGTAGGGAGGGGACCCCAGAAGTGGGGGTGGGGCAGTGGTTTGGGGGGAGATGAGGGAAGGATCCCAGCAGTGCGGGAAGTTGACAACCTGGAGAGCACAGGCCTGGAATGGGGACCTGGAAGAGTGAATGTGTCCCTCTAAACTCATCAACTGCAGACTAGGCAGGCCTGGAAGAATTGTGTATTTGTTGATAAATGTCAATTTCTGTGTAAACACACAACCCAATGGCAAAATATTTCCATCAATAATCATCAAAATTGACAGATGGGCAAAGTAAGAAACATGCTGCTTGAGAACTTATCATGTTGTAGGAGCAGCAGTGATCTGTATGCTCTGTATAACCTGTATGCTCAAAAGGTCTGTTAAACTCCCCCAGCTTGTGCCCTTTCCCGCTTTGAATGCCTGTGAAGTGGCTTTCCCACTCTCCTATGTACCTCCAGTGAATGCCCTTCACCCGGCCCATCTGGCCAGTTGCTCGCTGTGTTACATTCTTTTGCACCTCAGAGAGACTGATCTTCATCGCACCGTCCATCGCTGCGCTGTGGGACACTTACCTTAAAGGATCCTGACATCTCCACTGCCAGGCCTGTCCTGGGAGCGTGAATATGAGTGTGACACCCTCCCCCATCCCTTCTTTTGAGCTTAGCTATCAAGCTAATAAATGTGCTGCTTTCTGCCAAACTCTGGGGGGGAGGGGCATTATTAGTCCTCTCTAAGCTTACTAACTGACCCAATTTTGGGTAACACAAGCAACATTGTTTGATCTGTTATTGTACCAAAGGGGGAGATGGTTGTCTATAAAGGAGGGTGAAGACTAAATGCCTCTGATGAGAATGGGATTTGAACCCATGCAGGCAAAGCATAATGGGGTAACAGTCCATCACCTTAACCACTCGGTCACCTCACCTGAGCTGTCAAAAAACGGACAGGAGGAGAAACCTAAGGCCGGCAGAGATAGGGACACTAAGGAGTTTTTAAATACTAAGCGAAAGCAGGGTCTGAATGAGCTCCCCTCTCTCACCTAGCGAGGAGCTGGGGAAAGACTTCCGGAACAGACCGTGTTTGCATAGACACACCTACTCTGGCTAGCTATGCAGCATGATGGGGCCGCTTCCCCAAAATGACCAGTTTGGGATGGTCTTGGGTTACAAATGACTTTAGGATTGAGTGGAATGAAATGTTATTCTCCTTCCTGTATGAGTGAAGGGCAGCAGAACATACCTAGTCCGTCCTGATGGAGGGGTAGGTGAGTGAGGAATAGCTTTTATTGGACTGCAGAGAAGTGATTGAGGACGTCACCCTAAACCAGTGGTCCCCAAACATTTCACATTGTGCCCTCTTAGCCATGGCTGTGGCCCCTCGGAAGCCACGGTCAAGAACCGGGGCTGGGAGGAGTGGGGCTGTTGCTTGCTGGGGTGAGGGGTGCGGACAGGGGTAAAGGGGTCGACGCCGGGCTGGGAGTCAGAGTCTCAGGCTGAGGGTGGGGTTGGGGAAGAGCTGTGGCAGAGTGGTGCTCCCTCACTGCCCTCTATGTGGGCTGGCTCAGGTCCTGAGGTGCCCCCATGAATGTTCCTCTGTGTCCCCCTAGGAGTCGCACCCCACATTATGGGGACCACTGAACCCTACTCGCTAAGCCGGGGCTAGTGATGCCAAACCCCTGGGAAAGGGAGAACAAGTGTGGGGGCCCCAGCACCAGAACCATGCCCCTACCTTCTGTCTGTGGCTCTACCCCCTTCCACCCATGGCCCCATCCACTGTTACTTCTGTTCCACCCCTTCCCCCACCAGCCCCACCCTATCACTCCTTTACCCCTGCCCCGCTGTGGCCCTGAGACCAGAGAAGCTCTGTGCCCCTGCTGCAGCTCCCGGGCTGTAGCAGGGAGTGGGAGCTCCTCCAGCCCTGGGGCTGACATAGGGGAGACTTTTCCAGGGGGACCTAACTTGGCCAGGGCCCCTGATCATGGGCCCCACTGTCCCCTTGGCAGTGCAAGGTTTGGGGAGGCTGAGCCTCCTTGTCATAAACAGATAGCTAAGGGTTAATGTTCTTTTACCTATAAAGGGGTAACACCAGTAACCTAAAACACCTGACCAGAGGACCAATCAGGAAACAAGACTTTTTCAAATCTGGGTGGAGGGAAGTTTGTGTGTGAGTTCTTTGTTCTTTGTCTTGTGTCTGTGGCGTCTCGGCTATGAGAGTGATTTTTCTATCTCCTGCCTTTCTAATCTTCTGTTTCCAAGTTGTAAGTACAAAGATAATAAGACAATAAGTTTATATTGGGTTTTTTTGTATTTACATGTGTGTAGTTGCTGGAATGTTTAAATTGTATTCTTTTTGGATAAGGCTGTTTATTCATTTTTTTCTTTTAAGCAAATAACCCTGTATTTGTCACCTTAATACAGAGAGACCATTTTTATGTCCCTTTCTTTCTTTTTATATAAAGCTTTCTTTTTAAGACCTGTTGGATTTTTTCTTTAGTGGGGACTCCAGGGAATTGAGTCTGCAGCTCACCAGGGAATTGGTGGGAGGCACAAGTCAGGGGGAAAATCTCGTTGTGTTAGATTTACTAGCCTGACTTTGCATACCCTCTGGGTAAGGGGGAAGAGAGATTAGCTATCTTGGTACTTCTATTTCCAGGACTGGAAACAGGGAGGGGGGAGTCCCTCTGTTTAGATTCACGGAGCTTGCTTCTGTATATCTCTCCAGGAACCCAGGGAGGGAACACCTGGAGGGGAGGAGGGGGAAGGGACATGGTTTATTCCCCTTTGTTGTGAGACTCAAGGCATCTGAGTCTGGGGGTCCCCCGGGGAAGGTTTTGGGGAGACCACATCGAGCCAGGCACTGTATAAATCCCTGGCTGGTGGCAGCTTTACCAGGTCCAAGCTGGTAACTAAGCTTGGAGGTTTTCATGCTAACACCCATATTTTGGACGCTAAGGTCCAAATCTGGGAAAAAATGTTATGACGCCCCTCCCCCCTGAGCCTCCATTACGAGCCGCCCAGGCTACCACTGCTCAGTGTGTGGCCAGTCTCTGTGTTTTCTGCTGCTCGTTCTGGGGAGCCTGGTCGGCCTTAGGGGTGGTGCCCCCCGATAGCCGCCCAGGGCTCCAGGGGTCAAAGGGCACCGTGTGGCAGTGCAAAGGTGCTCACTGCTCTCCCCTGCCCCAATGCTCCTCCATGGGTCCATAGAGGTTTGAGGGGAGTAAGGAGCAACCCTATGTGCTCCATGCGTCCTGGTCACTTTTCCCACTTGGGCTGTGCTGTGAGGGGAGCATCAGAAGCTGCTGCTCTCTGCCCTCCCGCTATGCAGCCCGGCTGAGGAAAGTGACCTGGATGCAGGGAGCTCGGATGATCTCACTTCTTGCCCCCACATCCCACAGCCCCTAGGGGTGCCCAGATGAGCAGCGTTCCAGGGAGGAGTGGGGGGCAGCAATGCCAGCTGCTCCATGCACACAGGTCAGTCTCCCCATGTGGGTGCAGGAGGGGGTGCAAGGGTTTCTGTGATGCCTATTCTATCAATATCGTCACTCAATACCAGGCACTCAAATTCACCAGTCTTAGTGCTTAGACGTTTAGCGTTTGTATTTAAGCACTTCTAAAATGTGTCCCATTTTAGCTGTCTGCTATTACATGATGTAATTGAGGGAGACTCTTTCATTTCACTGTTTCTCATCAGAACCTACCTGTACATTATCATCTTCCATCCTCTCCACCTTACTAGGCTATAGAGAATCCCTGTGAATAGTTCCTCTCCTAACGGATGTCTCTCTCTGAACCCTGTGCTCCTCAGCGCCTGTCGGCTTTCCCCAGCTCTGAGGCTGTGTCTACACCGCGCACCTTACCACGGTGCAGCTGTGCCACTCTAACCATGCCATTGTAAGGTGCGCTGTGTGGCCGTCCTTATCGCTGAGAGAGAGCTTCCCCGGCAACAAAGCCAAACTACCTCCAATGAGGGGCAGGAGCTTTGTCACCGGGAGCACAGCTCCACCTATGATGCGCTGTTCACACTGCCGCTTTTCATGGCTCAAATTTTGGCATTCGGGGAGTGTTTTTTCTCACCGCAGAGAGACAAAATTTTTAGCAACAAAAGCCGAAATTAAAAAAACCTCCTCTGCAACCTATTTAATTTTACCTTTATACAACCTTTATACTGCCTCCAGTTCTGGTATCCTCATTTGAAAAAGATGTTGTGAAATTGGAGCTAGGGCAGCAAAGAGCCACCAAATGTTCTGAGGGCTGGAGAAAAATGCCTTCCAGTGAGCTATTGAAAGAGCTCAACCTGTTTAGCTTATCAAAAGAAGATTGAAAGGTGATTTCATTGAAATGTTGAAGGGCCTTAATGGAGAGAAAAGATTGGGTATTTACGGGCTCTTGAATGGAGCAGAGAAAGGCATAACAAGACCCAATGGCTGGAAAGTGAAAAGAGACAAATTCATATTACAACTGAGGCACAATAGTCAACAGCGAGGATGATTCACCACAGGAGCAAGCTACCAAGGAAAGTGGTGGATTCACCATCTCCTGATGTCATTTAATGAAGACTAGATGCCTTTCTGGAATGTGTTTGCCCCCAAAGTAGCTGTTATGTCATACAGGAGGCCTGTGATATGCAGGTTAGATGCTCTAATGGTGTCTTCTGACCATGAAGTCGACTAATTTCTGAAAAACTGAGTGTAGCATTGGGAGCAGCGTCTGATGTTTTCCTGTCTAGCCGGCTTGCTGCCTAGAACGAACGCTCCTTGAGTGGGGTGATCCACAGGGAGTAGCTCAAACCTCCAAAGTGCCTGGCCAGGGGCAGGACATTAGCCCAGCAAGGGAGGGGTGTGGCAGTGACATCACAAAGGCCTTTTGCAGGACCTCAGACTATTGGTCAAAGGTGGTGGGGAGGTGGTGACCTCACAGAGAGATGCTGACATCAGCCAGGCAGGACAGGGGCGAGGGGCCAGGGAAACCTCAGAGACCTCTGTGGCTTTGCTTCAGCACGTTTCCTTCTCCAGGTCTCTCTTTGAGGACTGAGAGATTATTTGGGGTCATGGACGTGAGCGCCAGGAGGAACCTCTTTCGAGTTTCCTCCTTCCCTTGTAGTGATTTTACTAGAAAACAGCCATCCCTGTTTAGAAGGTAAGAGCCTCCTGGAGGTTTGAAACCTGTTCAGTCTGATCTATCTGGTGACAAGTGAATTCTAGGCGTGGAAAACACGAGCTTAAGGAGGCAGAATTTTATTGCGCACCTGGGATTTTGTCCCTTAGAATCGCTGGGGACATTAGGGTTTGTCCTTTTTGTTTCACCTCTTCCTCCATCCCTCCTTCCTCTTCTTCTCTTGCTTCTTTTGTCCTTTCTCCTGTTCCCTTCCCAACAACAGGACGGAGGTGTGTGTGTGTGTGTGTGTTGCAGGGAAGTCCTCTGCAGCTCCCACCATGGAAGGTCCACCCAAAAATGTGGGACTGAAATAGTGCTCGGGCAGTGATCCCCACCGGTGACCTGGGCCATCCTTTGGGCTCTCTGGTGAGAACCCTCAGCCTCCCGTCCTCCGTCTCTACCCTGATTGGTTGAGCAGGGGGATATTGACAGGGAGGAGACTCAGGTCCTTGTTGTTCTCTTTTAAGATCAAGTAAATAAGTCAGAACCAGTTCTATCTTTGATTAATTTTGCTGCTTCTCTGCATTAATTGTCTCTGAGCAGTTGATGATTCCCTCTAACATTGCAGTTCTCCTCAAATACTTGCTGAATAATTACTGTCACTGTTGTTGGTCTGGAGCTCATCTGAGAGCACAGTATTCAGGTCATTCAATGTCTGAAATTCAAGATCCGATGGTTTGTTTGAAAATCAGGGCTCTTCGGTCCTATTCCCAACACTGCCTCTGACGGGCTGTGTGACCTAAGACAAGTCAATTCTTCTTTCTCAGCCTGAGCTTCTCCCTCTTTCAAGTAGGGATAATAATGATCCGCTCTTACCTACCTCATGGTGGGTGAAGGATGCGGATCCATTTGGGAGTGTCACTAGAAGTAGTGCATAATATGAAGTTTCCCAGATTATGACATAATAGATTAGCTGAAATCGTCTATTTTATTTGTATTTTTTTATTTTGAAATTGTTAATAGTAGCAACGACTTAGCTCAGATTGAAGCATCTTATCTAATGGTTGAGATGTAAGTGTCTCCTCTTTGTGTGCGAGGAGACAATTTAACACACTCTGACAAAGAGGAGATGCTTTTGTTTTGCAAGAAAATATTTTTGCAAAGATCTTTCATCCCACTTGTTATGATTCTGAGAAACAAACTGGTTTAGTCTAAATGGGATTTTCGGACAGAAACGGTTTGAATGAAATTTTCCCACCATCTCGATTCCTGGGCGCTGGGGTGTTTTCATCTGTTAGAACAGAAGTCAGAACTGGTTGCTTCTCTTTCTGGCTCTGCCATCGCCTTGTTGTGTAGGCCTTGGGTAGGTCACTTCCCTTCTCCCATCTGTCCAATCGGAACAGGAACAGTTCTCGAACTATGGGCAGTTTAGAGCCCAAGTGAGATAAGGGGCGTTAAAGCCCTCTGTGAAGGAGAAAGGGGAGTTTCACAGTGTTTAGCACCAAGGAATTCTAAAGTTTGCTAAAATGTCTAGTCTGTGGAAACAAGAAATGGTCGGGGCCAAACTTATTAACCACTGCCTTTTTAAAGCCCATTCAAAGATGTGAGTCCCTATCTTTTAGGTACCTGTGGTTCTTTGCCAGCAGCAGAGAAGAGGTTCCTGCCTCCGTTTTTGTGGCCTTAACAAACCAGGTGTTGTGCCCCAGTTCTCGTCTGAGACCCCTGAAAAAGAACATCTTCCCATCCATGAACAAGACAGGACCTATCTTTCAAAGGGGAACAAAAAGACCTCTGGGACATACAGACTAGCTAGCCTGACTGCCATAGCTGGAGAGATCCTGCAATACATTCTTAAACACTCAGTTTGTCAGCAGCACCTACAGGATGATTTGGTTCTTCTGACTAGTGAGCGTGGAATTGTCAAGAACAAATCATTCCAAACCAATCCTCTTTCCTTCTTTGGCAGGGTTCTGGGCCTGGTAGAGGTGAGTAAACAATAGATGGGATCTAGCTTGGTGTTACTAAGGCTTTCGACACAGTCCCATAGGACATTCTCAGAAGCAAACGAGGGAAATGTAGTCCAGCTGCAATCAGTGTAATGTGGGTGCAGAGCTGGTTGAAAGCCAAGACTCCAGGAGCCCTTCTCCATGTTTAGCTGCCCAACGGGGAGGGTGAACCTAGTGGGTCTGGCAGGGATCAGTCCGGTGTCAGGTACTATTCTATATTTTCATGAATGATTTGGAAAATGGAGTGGAGAGCATGCTCCTAAAGTTGACAACTGACACCAAGCACTTTGGAGCACAGGATTGAAATTCAAAACACCCTTAACAAATTGGAGACTTGGTCTTCTTGAGCCAAACTCCATGGTTAGGGCTCTCTCTCTACACTGGGCTGAAGTGAAACCCCAGAGCCAAGCACTCCTCCTGGGCAGTGAGTTCCGACCTTGAATGGTCAGATGCTGCTTAGCACTGTCAGAGCAGCTTTTGCTGGGGGATTCTCCCAGCACTTTCCAATAGCGGGAAGGTATGAAATCCCCATTTGACTGCTGGGGACAGAGCCCGAGAGTGGGGAGCAACTTGCCCAAAGTCCCCAGAAAAAGGAAAACAACCAGCAGAGGAACCAATAGGAAACCCAGCAATGGAACTCAGGAGTCCTGGGGGTGTGCTGTGGTGACCAGATGTCCCAATTTTATAGGGACAGTCAGAATTTTGGGGTCTTATCTAGGATCCTATTACCCCCCACGCCGTCCCGATTTTTCACACTTGCTGTCTGGTCACCCTAGGGTGTGCACATGTGTGGGTCCCAGCTGCTCCCTGCCCCCCTCATTGAAGCAGATGTGCAGGGTTACTGCCCTGGGAAGTGCAGGGCACCAGTGGATGTGGGGTTGGCTGGAGGTAGGGTCTGGCTTCAGGCAGGGCAAGGGCTGCGTGGCTGGCTGGCTTCAGGCAGGGGGGTGCATCAGGGGTTGGCTGGAGACAGGGCAGGGAGGATGCGGCTGGTGCAGGCAAAGCAGAAGGTGCAGGGCTGGCTGGAGACAGAGGCTGACTGCCGGCAGGGCAGGGCAGGGGGTGCAGGGCTGGCTGCAGGCAGGGCGTGGGGCAGAGCCGGTGCAAGGAAGTTTCATGCCCTAGGCGAAACTTCCACCTTGCACCCCCCCCCCCCGCACCCCTGCCCTGAGGCGCCCCACCCGTGGCAGCTCCCCCCTCCACCCTGAGGCTCCCCTCTTGTGGCAACTCTCCTGCTCTGCCCTGCGGCACCCCCATCGCCCGAGCTCACCCCTGCTCCGAGCACGAGCACCCCGAGCACGCCGTGGCCGCTTCACTTCTCCCACCTCCAAGGCTTGCTGCGCCTAAGCCTGCCAGGCAGTCAAGCACCCTCCTCTGAGCCACAGCAGCCCTGACAGTTGACAATAGAGGCACCTTAACCCCTGAGTTCCTTCAATGTGTCCCCCTCGGGGGTCCAGCTCCGATCACCAGATACTCGGGGTATGTCTATACCACCTGCCGAATTGGTGGGCAGCGATCGATCCAGCGGGGGTTGATATATCACGTCTAGTGTAGATGCAATACATTGAGTGCTCTCCCCTCGCCTGCTGTACTCCAGCTCGGTGAGAGGCGCAGGCAGAGTCTACGGGGAGCTGCAGCAGTCAACTCACCGAGACTGTGACATTATAATTGTTAGGCCTGAATAAAGATATAGCAGACAAAACCAGGTATGCCAACCTGACCAAAGTCAGGCTAACAGAGGTTTGTGGGTAATCCCTGAGTGGAAAACACTGAGAGGCAGCAGCATGTCTCACAAGCGCTGGGAAAAAGTGAGATAAGAGAGAAGCTGCATTCCTGGCATAGTACCAGATGTGCTGTGTTCGGGCAGCTCCTTCGAAGAACTGATAAGAGTCCTAGTTTCCCAGCCTCCTTGTTTTCGCTCCCTGGTTTTGTTCTTTGTTTGTTTTTAACTCCCCTACATTTCTAACTTTAGGCATGCATGTATACTAAAGGTGTCTAGTTTCTAGTTGTTGGAAGAAGGGGGTGGGTTGCTCCAGTGAATAATTTATGACGCGACGGAACTGTCTATATAGGCTTATACTAAGATGTAAAGAGCAGGCTGGTTCTCTCTGGAGACGAGCTGCTCTCTATTGATGCGTGCACTTGTCAATAAAGAGCTTTTGATCGGACCTTGCTGGTGTTGCCTGTCTCTCTCGCGGTCAGACAACGAACTTTTCCGTCTGGGTTAGAGTCCCTGACATCTTTGGCGACTCCGCCGGGACCCGTCTGACTCTCCGGCGGGGGATCGGACCCTGAGGCAACGCAGCGCGCATCCTCCAGTTTAGAGGAGCCTTGCCTGTTGATCTGATCTCTGCGTTGGCGATAAGGCATGTTCTGTGAACCAGCTGAAACTCGTAGAAATCCAGCAACGTCCACCTACCCATTGAGTAGGGTCCAGGTTGTCGGGGTTAGAGTCCCTGACTACTTAGGTCTGGGTTAGAGTCCCAGTCCAGGTTTGCACAGGATCCAAGTTGTCTGGGTTAGAGTCCCAGCCTGGGTTTGAGTCTCAGTCCAGGTGTTCAAGTCCCTGGAGAGGTAAGCGAGCGCTCGACGCGGGGAGGTGGTGGTTAGAGTCCCTTTACCTCGACCCGGGGAGGAGGGGTTAGAGTCCCTTCATGAAGAGGGGTTAGAGTCCCTTCATTAAAATGAGACAAGTTGGCAGTAAGTGCCCGGGGGATGCCCCGTTGTCTCTGATACTTAGAGATTGGAAAGAGATTTCTGAGACAGCTGATCTAGTTAAATTTAAGATGAGAAATCTGTGTTGGATCCAATGGCCATCATTTACCTTTCATTTGTCCCCAACTAGAGACTGGCCGGTGGGTGAAACCTTTTCCACAGATAGGAGGAACTCCTTAAGGGATATTTTGGTTGATCTTAGGCCGAGACAAATGGATTACTTGTTTGTATGGTATAATTATAAACCCATGGAGGGATGGGTAGCTTTTGAAGCTGTTTGTATGGAGAGCTCTTGTAAAAAAATCACCCACCATATGCACCAGAGCCGCACCGGGAGGAGGACAATTTTGTTCCTGTTCTTCCCCGTCTGATGGAGTGCAAGGATTCAAAAGCAGGTTAGGGACAGTTCAGGGACAGAGGAGAATCAAGGGGGAGCTCAGAGTGATGTTCCCTCATCTTCAGAGGAATCAGGCAGCCTCACCCCCTCTGTGCAGCCTCCAGCCAGCCTTTTGCAAACTTGGTCAGGGACTGCTTTTCAAACACCCCCAATATTACAGCAGCCCTTGTCCTTGCCCTTGTGGACCCCCACTAGGTTACTTATCTCCATGAGAGAGAATGTTTCTGAGACACCTCTGATATTAGAAGCCTCATTGAGAACTTATCTGTTCTACTGGTTGCTGGGAAACATGAGATGGTTTTACCCATACCCTGTTTGCAACTTCAAATTTGTTTAACTGGCAGTGCACTATGCCTCACTTATGAGACAATCCTGAGGCAGTGGAAAGAATGTTCTGCACAATCTTTTTCACTCATGTGCCCACTTGGGCAAATGTAAATCAGTTATTAGATACTCTCATGACAGAAGATGAAAGACAAAAAGTAAAAGAAAAATCTGCAGCTCATTTGAATGCACCTTGGCTAATTACTGACCCTAACTGGAATCCCAATAATCCAGCTCAAAAGACAAAGTTGGATGGATTTTTAAAAGCTGTTTTGAATGGTATTAGAGATGCAGGGGAGGCTACTCCAAATTGGAGCAAGGTGAGTGCTTGTGTTCAGCATCCAGATAAGCACCTCTCTGACTTTTGTGCTCGACTGATTTGTGAAGTTAAAAAGCATGGGAATTTAAATCCTGAAACTGATCATGGAAAGGAGATGGTTAAAATGGTTTTCATGTCACAATGTGCAAAGGATATTGCAAAAAGATTTAGAAAGCATCCAGATGGTACGCAAGGGAAAAGTTTGTCTGAAGTAGTTAGCATTGCTACTAGAATGTTTAATGGGAAAGAGAAAAAGAAAGAAAAAGACATAAGGAACGGGTTAATTTAAAAATCATCTTGGCCCCGGGATGGAAGGAGGGGGGTGCTCTGCGTTCAGCGTCAGGAATCGGCGCGGACTGTGCTTGGTGCAGGGAGGGGCTGCTTTCGGCCCCAGCTGGCTGTGAAGGAAAAAATATAGACAGAGGCGAAGCAAAGGAAATACAAGTTACAGAACTGAAATTACATTTGCAAAGCTTAACTGTCCACTAAGATCCAACAGTGTGCCTTTGTGACCCTGGAGTCGGTGTGGCTTGGTGACACCAAAGAAGCCACAGGCAGCCGACCTGGACTGGAATCTCTGAAAGAGACGCCGCAGGAGATTCCAGGGTGTAAAAGAACAGCCCTCCCAAGAGCAGAAGCATGTTGGAAATTCTGGACAAGCTGTATACAGGATAATCTCCCTTCCACCTCTCCCCCTCCTCTGAACATTATACACAGAAGTGGCCAGTCTGGACGTACGTGTGTAAGTATGAAAGGAGCTTCGGGCTTGGGGCATTAATATTTTCCTGAGTGATGTGAGAGCGTTCCCAACACTCTCCGTTGTTGTTTTATTATTTTATTAATGAAGCTTTAAAATTCAGTTATATGGTGTGTTTTCTTTATCTTCCCCCAACGATCCTGTAGTGTCAGCCTGATCATCTCACATGAGGGATAGATTGGTAACAGAAATTTGTCACAGTTTGGTGAGCAATTAAGAAGGGGGGAGCCCTGCAGAATTTACACCATCTATTTGTTTTACCCTTGTTATTTTGTGTTTGCTTTGCTTGGTACTGTTGGTGTTATATGCTGAGAACTGCACGAGTAAAAGTGAGTCCTAATAGGATAAGGAAACACTATTTGGTTCTGGTTCTGTTCTATTTAACCAGTTACTGTTGTTGTTTTTTTTCTCTGTTCATTTGGGTGTTAGGAGTGTGGGTGGAACTGAACCTCTTGTTCATAATTCCTCGGAGTGGAAGCCATGTGTGCGAGACAGCTCTGAGGTTAAATTGAGATCCTTCTGTCCCGTCCCCTGTAGCGTTCAGTGTATAGAAGTGGGAAAGTCTGGCTTAGACTGTAATTCCCTCTGCTCTCTGTGTAATTCTCTTTTCTGTTTAAGTGTCAAACAGATGAATGAGTCTCTGGGTAAACCCTCTAAGAGTAGTCCTTCAAATTATATGTTAAGTAAATGGCCTTTGCCCAATGGGCCATGTGTCTTCGTCTAGGTGGCAATCCTCATGAAGGAGGACTCGGGTAGTCTTGTGAGTAAGAATGTTTAAGGGAAGAGACCAGGAGGGGTGGGGGGCTAGTTGAGAAGCCCACCCTCCTAGCTAAACTGGTAGTGGAAGAAGTTGGTGCCTATGGAAGGGACGGTTCAGTGAGAAACGCAGGATCGGGCCCAGGCGGGCAGGCAACAGACAGAGAGATTGGAAAACAGGTTGGAAAACTTTAAGGGTGTAGTGGAAGGAAGGAGTAAGTAAGTGTAAGCATGGGGATTTCAAATACCCAGAACTTACTTGGAATGGTGATTTGAGTTGATAAAAGTGGCTGTTGGGAGACAAGCAAGTGATTTAAGGGAGAATGAGAAGTTAACTCTGTAGTTGCTGGAGGAAACAGCAGTTGAACTTTGTAAAAATGCTAAAGAGGAAAGTTCTTGGTGTCTTTGAAATGTTTGTAAATAAATTGAGGCAAAGAAATTGTTAATTGCAATCATTTAGAATTTAGTTAAATTAGCTGAAGAATGTATATAGTGCTATGTAATTGAAATTTTATTAGGCTGTAAGGGCACTATAAGTAGTGATGTTTTCTTTCAGTGTTTGAAAGCAAGAGTTAAAAGTAAAAAGCAAGCCAGAAAGCATCTGTATTCATGCAAATTATCTAACTGATAAGGTAGGAGCCACTGAAACCTGGGCTGCCTATGAAACACATAAAATATGGGATAATTCCTCTGTTTTTCCTGAAATCAACAAGGGTATTTGTCTATTTTAAGCAATGATTGTCTGCCCAGAAGGGGTAGACCTCTGTTTTTTTGTCTTTCAGATAATCAGAGAAAACTGATGCCAGCTAAACAGCATTCCACGTACCATGCATTTACTGGCACAATAGAAATTATGTTTTGTGTTCTATGTTCTGTCTTGTGGTGTTTGTCTTGTGGCCGGAATTTTTGTGTTTAATATTTTTATAAAATAATCTAGTTTAAAATCAAACAAAAAGGTTAAATTAAAATGCAGATACTTGTTTTGTTCAACTTGGAATACAAAGTGTTTAGATAAATCAGGAGAATGTGATATACTAAAGTCTAATGCATTTCCTTAAGTAAGGAAAAGAAACTTTATTGGTCAAATTGTTAATTGCAAAAATTGTTGTTAAAATTTGCATACCAACAGTCTTTGAAAGCAAGGACATGAAAAGTTAACCCACTCCCCATATTGTACATGGGATCTTTCTGGCTACCTCAGATTTCTAGCCAGAGGGCTGGGGATGGTGGAAGGCTATTGGACTAGAGGTTGTATTGAGTGAACTCCTCAAAGTGGGTGTGCTTGTCCTGGCTTGTTGCTCGAAAGCTCTGTAATAAGGTTATTTTAGTAAAAGGGTGTGTGTGGCATATATTAAATAATAAGACTAATGTACTGTATAATGACAATGTGTAGGTGTTCATTGTTGGGAAAAAGGTGTATGAGTAAAAAGTGAAAGTTTCCTTTGCAGGTTAAAAGAAGCCAAGAAGGGAAGAAGCACAAAGAACAGAATGAATTAACTGAAAAAATAAAATAAAATAAAATAGCAAGCTCAGGCTATAGATAAGACACTGACTCCATTCAAGGACACTGCTCACAGTTAAGACTTGGTTAACAACCAGGAAAAGGAGGGCTTGAATTTGCCCATGCAGCTATGAGATCTGAAAAACACTGCCAGGCACTAATGAAATGTGTTAAGTTTTTTTTCTCACAGGTAAGGAAGCGCTACCCAAAGACCCTAGCAGCCCTGCCACTCCTTGGAACCAGGAGACGGGATTGATGTAAAGGTCCACCAACGAAAGAGTGCCTTGGCTCCATGCTGGAAAGGCCCTTAAGTCCTGATGACTACCAACACCGCTGTGAAGTACCAAAGACTGACTGCTTGGACCCAAGATTCTCACTGCAAAAAGACCCCTCCACATTGGGAGAATTCTCCTACTGATGATTAGCCTATTTCACCTTCTAGATCCACTGTGCCTTCTGGACAGTAGGGAAAAAGTACAAGGTGAAGTGCTAGTAGCCTCTCCCTTATCCACTGACAGATCTACTGTGCCTTTGAATTTTTCTAGAAAAAGCAAAACCATTACAGGGTGATGTGCTAGTAACCTCTCCCCTATACGATGCTGCACCAAGACTGTTTTGGGAAAGAAGAAGGAACACTCACTGCACTGAAATTGCTAAAGTCCAGGAATTCCTGACTAGAAAGGACATTAAGAACTGACCCCGGTGAAGAAACAAAGAATTGTACACTGGCAGAAAAAATTTGTGGGACCCATGCTTGGGAATGTGGTATTGATTGGATTTTGGGGTTTATTCTACAGGCTGTGCCCTGTGTTGTGGATAAATTCTTCAGCATGTATTGCTCTCTCTAATTGGATTTTAAATAACAAGTACCCGAAGAGTTTGTTCTGCCACTGGAAATTTTACCTGTATTGAAACCATTCCAGTGACAAATAATGTAACCCCCTCCTATGCTATTAATGTCAATGCCTTTTAAAAGTACCTGAAAATAGTTAAATAACAAATGTAATATAGTACTACACCAAGGAAAGATGGTATTAAATATCACTGAGGCTGGGAAGGCATTGCAGTGGGATCTAGTATGTTTGGAGATTCAGAATTTCCTGAATGACCAGCTGATGGCCATTTGGAGTGATCTTGAGTACCAGACTTGGCCCACTGCCCTTACAGACACATCAGGAGTACCATCTGATCTGTGGTCATGGAGATATACTAAAGACTTTCTGGGTGGAAGTGTAAACATTTACAGTGCTCCTTCCAAGCATTTGGACTGGGGGGTGTGGGCTTCCACATACCGAATCCTGACGGGTCCATGGGGAGGATGCACATGGGACTGGATTATTCACCGAAACATCTGGGAAATTAGACCACTTGGTATACCTAACTGATTTATAGTCAGTGCCCCAATCCCTTAGTTGTCAGACAAACAGGATTCCACTCTTTTGTCCGTGCATTCATTCCTGGATTGTGGGTGGCTAAGCTCAAGAGAGCAGTTGTAAATATTTCTGCAGAGCTTGAAAAAAAACCAGCTAATGCATTAATAGACGCTTTCCAAAAGTTGCAACGAAAGACTGATGAAGTAGCAGAAGTAACTTTGCAAAATAGACGTGTGCTAAATGCCATGAATGCTGAATTAGAGAAGGGCTTGTGCTCGCATTGGGGAAAAATGTTGCTTTGCTGTTAATCACTCTGGCTTAATTGACAAAGATTTACAAGCTATTAAGAATGTTGCTGTTGTTTTCCATGCTATATCTCTTGATCACACTTTTAGTTTTAAGGACCTCCACTCAGACCTTGGGTCATGGTTTACTAGCCTCCCCCGTACAATTGTTAAATGGATATGTGTCCCAAGAGTCCCATTATGGTCCTCTAGGGACAAAGGGGGGATTGTTAGGCCTGAATAAAGATATAGCAGACAAAACCAGGTATGCCAACCTGACCAAAGTCAGGCTAACAGAGGTTTGTGGGTAATCCCTGAGTGGAAAACACTGAGAAGCAGCAGCATGTCTCACAAGCGCTGGGAAAAAGTGAGATAAGAGAGAAGCTGCATTCCTGGCATAGTACCAGATGTGCTGTGTTCGGGCAGCTCCTTCGAAGAACTGATAAGAGTCCTAGTTTCCCAGCCTCCTTGTTTTCGCTCCCTGGTTTTCTTCTTTGTTTGTTTTTAACTCCCCTACATTTCTAACTTTAGGCATGCATGTATACTAAAGGTGTCTAGTTTCTAGTTGTTAGAAGAAGGGGGTGGGTTGCTCCAGTGAATAATTTATGACGCAACGGAACTGTCTACATAGGCTTATACTAAGATGTAAAGAGCAGGCTGGTTCTCTCTGGAGACGAGCTGCTCTCTATTGATGCGTGCACTTGTCAATAAAGAGCTTTTGATCGGACCTTGCTGGTGTTGCCTGTCTCTCTCGCGGTCAGACAACGAACTTTGCCGTCTGGGTTAGAGTCCCTGACATAAGTATAATCTAATATCTCATTGAAAGGTGACAGGGCCAGAAAGAGTTAATTAACTCACCTCACCGACTGACCTGACCCGTGGGTGAACCTTAAAAACTGGTTAACAAGATATATAAATGAACAGAGCTTTGAAATGCAAGTCTGCAGTGTTAGAGGTAGAAGGGGAGGTGTTTGCTCAGGTCTTGTGATGTCAGCAAAGAAGTCTTGTCTATTGCTCTAGTTTTAATTCAAAGAGCAAAAAAAGAATATTAACATTTATGATGATACTTGAGTGAAATAGTATTATTGTCTGTGTCTCTTTGAAGGTTGTGGTAATCTGTATCTGAACTGTTTGATGGATGTACTAATTGCCAGGATGTTTGGAAGAAGAGTTAAGCCTATTGTTTTCTCAGGCTGAAAGGCTGCTGGAAATGTTTAAGAACCTGGGACACGATCCTTCTTCATCTCAGATCTGCTTTGGGTTTCAAGAGGGGGAAACCTTAAGCCACAAGGATTGAGATCCCCAGTCATTGACTGGAGCTACCCTGAATATGGACAGTGGATTATAACCTATGGACTATTTCTAAAAGGACTTTTGGCAACTACAAGCTCATCTCTACTTTGTATCTGAACCTCAAAAATTGAATTCAAGTCTATATGTCTATTAATCTTTTAACCAACACTCACTCTCTCTCTTTTCTTTTCTAATAAATTTTAGCTTAGTTAATAAGAATTGTCTATAGCATGTATTTTAGGTAAAATCTAAGTTATAATTGAACCTGGTTATGTGGCTGATCCTTTGGGATCGGAAGAATCTTTTCTTTTATATGATGAAGTAAGATTTTCAGGAATCATCATCATATCTAACAGGTGTGTCTGGACGGAGGCCTGAGGCTGGGTACTTTAAGGGAACTGCGTCGTTTAAACTTCTAAGTAACCAGTGAGGTACTACAGAAGCTGTTTTGTGCTGGCTTGGTAAATCTAAGTATTGAAATAACAAGCAGCGTTTGGGATTTGTCTGCCCTGTTTTGTTTGCAATTCACTCTGATTGAGTGAGCTGAGCTGGCTCCCACGGGCAGCACCGTCACACCTACAGCCAGGCTGCAGAGGTGCGGGGGATCTTAGGGGCCTTGGGGTGCACAGATACCTATGTCCAGGCCATAGCGGTCCCTGGGGGGCTTAGAGAGTTTGGGGGGGACACAGATACCAATCTCCATGCTCTATGGTCCGATGGGGGCTTAGAGGGTTCGTGGGGGGCACATATTCCTACATCCAGGCTGTAGGGTTAAAAGGGGGGCTTAGGGGGTTAGTGGGGGGCAAAGATACCTACGTCCAGGCTGGAGGCATCCTGGGAGTCTTAGGGGATTTGTGGGGGCCAAAGACACCTATGATGTCCAGGCTGTAGGGGTACCAGTGGGTTTTAGAGGTTCGAGTGGGCACAGATACGTATGTCCAGGTTGTATCGTTCTCAGGGGGAGTTAGAGGTTTCGTGAGGGGCACAGATATCTACGTCCAGATTGTAGATGTCCCGGGAGGGGGGGGTTAGGGGGGTTGTGGGAGTGCAAATACCTATGTCCAGGCAGTAGGGGTTCCTGGGGGCTTAGAGGGTTTCTGAGGGGCACATATACCTACGTGCACACTGGAGTGTTGCAAGGGGCTTATGGAGTCTATATGGGGAACAGATACCAATGTTCTATCTGTATACGTCCCTCGGGGGCTTAGGGGGTTTGTGGGGGGCACAGATACATTCATCCAGGCAAGAGGGGTCCTAGGGACCTTAGTGGGTTCATGCTGGGCACAGATACCTGCGTCTAGGCTGGAGGGGTTTTGGGGGTCTTAGGAGGGTTGTGTGGGCACAGATACCTATGTCGATGCTGGAGGGGTCCTGTCATGTCTTAGCGGATTCGTGGGGTCAGAGATACCTACATCTAGGCTGGAGGGGTTCCGGGGGGATTAGGTGTGTTTGGGGGGGGAACAGATACCTACATCCTGATGGTAGGTGGCCCTGCGTAGCTTAGGCGGTTTTTGTCGGTCACAGATACAAACATCCATGCTGTAGGGGTCCCGAGGGACTTTGTGGGGCTCTAGGGGTCACAGATACCTACCTACAGTCTGGAAGGTTCCTGTGGGTATTAAGGGGTGTGTGGGGCATACGGATGCCTACATCTGGGCTTGTGGGTTCCCTGGGGGGCTTAGAGGTTTGTGGAGAGCACAGATACCATTATCCAGGCTAGATGGGTTCTGGTGGGATTAGGGGGTTGTGGGGGGCACAGATACCTATGTAAGCAGAAGCAGGATGAACTCTACCCTCCCATCTGGTGGTGAATTATGGCAAGTGTGGAAAAGGATTTCAGGGTCTGATCATGTTTGCATAGACACACTCACCGTGCGTGACACGGCCACGGCAGCCTGGGATGGTTACTTTGGCAGCTATGGTATCCCCAGTTTATTTGTTGTTGGGATGTGAGATGTGGAGTGTTGTCACCCTGATTGTGTGGATGAGGAACTGTGAAACAACTTTGAGACAGGGATTCTCACCATCAGTTGAGTGGCACTCACTAGACAAGGGAGTGGGCTCGTTGGGTGAGCTAGAGTCACCAATTGCACTTTTTTTCTTTTAACAGTTGAATAGCAGTGTTTATTTTTTATTCTCTTAAAAGTTGAGTTTCTAGGTTCTTGAGCTGAAATCAGTGAAAAGATGTATTAGCTTGTGGGGAACTCTGAAACTGTATTGCAGAACACAGTAGTTGGCAGACAGGAGCAGTTTGTGGGAGTGTCCCACGGAGTGAGGTGAGTCTAGCAGTTTTGGGGGATAGCTGGAGCAGAACACAGGTCGGCTGGCAGAGCAGCTGGTGGACGGAGCTGAGCAGTTTGTGGGGAAGGCAAAAGCAGAATCCCATGGAGAGGCAGAGCAGTCAGCAGTGGACCACATAATGTGCCCCTTTCCACTCAGGCTGGCAGGGGGAAAAACCCTGCAGATAGACTCTTGAACTCTGGGGTTGCGCAACTGTGGGTGATTTTGGGGTTGCTGGACTCATGAGCCCAGGGAAAAGGACACGGCCTAGTTGAGGTGTTTTCCCAATTTAATGCTATGTTGTTTATCTCACGTTATTAAACATTTTCTGCTACACCCAGACTCTGTGCTTGCGAGAGGGGAAGTATTGCCTCTTTGAGGCACCTAGGAGTGCGTATGTAAAATTATCCCATGTCACTGGGTGGAGGCTCGAGCTGGTTTGCATTACATTGTAGGCAAGGGACCCCTATGTATTGAACCCAGTCCTTGCTGCTATCAGTTCGGCCTGGCAGAAGGGTTCCACCTACGTCCCGGCTCAAGGGGTCCCTGGGGGGCTTAGGGAATTCGTGGGGGGCAGAGATATCTAGGTCCAGGCTGTAGGGGGTCGGGGGGGCTCAGGAGTTTGGTGGGGGGCACAGATACCTACGTCCAGGCTGCAGGGGTCCCAGAGGGACTTAGGGGGTGTCACGTAGTGTGGTGGAATCTGGCCCTGCACCCCTCTTCCTGGGACACACAGTGACTCAGCCAGCCAGTAAAACAGAAGGTTTTTTTGGCCAACAGGAACGAAGGATACAGCAGGGCTTTTGGACACAACCAGGACCCCTCAATCGAGTCCTTCTGGGTTTTCAGGAAGCTTAGTTCCCAGTTTGGGATTCCCTGAATTCCAACAACCCAGCTCCAAACCAAAACTGAACTAACTCCCTCCAACCAGCCCCTTCCTTTATTCAGCTTCCTGGGCAAAGGTGCTGACCCCCTCCCAGCTGCCTAGCTTAAGTTACAGGCTTAGGTCCTGTCCCTCACCTAAAGTCACCCCCTGCTCTCCCATCCCCCACACAGACAGTCCCCACTCCATCACAGTAATGCCCAGAGCATTTCCCCCGTGGAGCAACAGTGACACCATGTGGCCATACAGGGTAATGCACAGAGCATTTCCTGTATGGAGCAACAGTGGCACCGTGTGGCCACACAGGCTAATACACAGAACATTTCCTGTATGGAGCAACAGTGGCATTGTGTGGCCACGCAGGGTAATCCACAGAGCATTTCCTCCATGGAGCAACAGTGACACCGTGTGGCCACAGAGGGTAATGCACAGAACATTTCCTGCATGGAGCAACAGTGACACCATGTGGTCACGCAGGGTAATGCACAGAGCATTTCCCTGCATGGAGCAACAGTGACACCGTGTGGCCACAGAGGGTAATACACAGTGCATTTCCTGCATGGAGCAACAGTGACACCATGTGGTCACGCAGGGTAATGCACAGAGCATTTCCTGCATGGAGCAACAGTGACACCATGTGGTGACGCAGGGTAATGCAGAGAGCATTTTCGCGCATGGAGCAACAGTGACACCGTGTGGCCACACAGGGTAATGCACAGAGCATTTCCAGCATGGAACAACAGTGACACCGTGTGGTCACGCAGGGTAATGCACAGAGCATCGCACCTACGTGGAGGCTGTAGAGTTCCCTCGAGGGCTTACGGGGGTTCGTAGGGTCACAGATATCTACATCCAGTATGGGTGGGACCCTGGGAGAGTTAGTGGGGTTGTGAGGGGCATAGGTACTTGCGTCCAGGCTGTAGAGGTCCTGGTGGGGATTAAAGGCTTCCTGGAGGACAGCAATATCTACGTCCAGGCTGAAGGGGTCCCTGGACGCTTAGGGGGTTGTGGTGAGCACCGTGATCCCTGGGGGTATAGGGACTTGGTGAGGGGCACAGATACCTATGTATGTCCTGGAGGGGTCCCTGGGGGGGGGCTTTGTGGTACTGTAGGAGACACAGATACCTACGTCCAGGCTATAGGCATTCTGGGGGGGCTTAGGGGTTTGAGGGGGAACAGATACCTACATCCAGGCTGGAGGGGTCCCGGGGTGCTTAGGTGGTTTGTGGGGAGGGGCACAGATATGTACATCCAGGCTGGAGAGGTTCCGGAGAGGATTAGGGGTTTTTGCGGATGGCAGAGATACCTATCTCCATACTCTAGGGGTCCCGGGAGGCTTAGGTTTTTTTGGGAGGCACAGATATCTATGTCCAGGTTGGAGTGGTTCCTGGGGGGTTTAGGGAGTTCCTGGGGGGCACAGATACCTAGGTCCATGCTGTAGGGTTCCCTGGGTGGATTAGGGGTTTTCTGGGTGGCAGAGATACCTACGTCTAGGCTGTAGGGATCCCTGGGAGGCTTAGGGGGTTTGTGGGGGGCAGAGATACCTACTTCCAGGCAATAGGTCTTCCAGGGGGAATTAGTGTGTTGGGGGGGCACAGATACCTAGGTTTAGGCTGGAGGGTTCCCGGGGAGGGGGCTTACGCCGTTTGTGTTGGGCACAGATATTTGCATCCAGGCTGGAGTGGTCCCTGGGGGGGCTAAAGCGGTTTCTGGTGGGCACAGATAACTACCTCCAGGCTGGAGGGGTTTCTCGGCACTTAGGGGTTGTGGGGGCACAGATACTTCCATCCAGGCTGTAGGGTACCTGGGGGGCTTAGCGGGTTCATGTGGGGCACAGATACCTAAGTCCAGACTGGATGGGTCCAGGGGGGGCTTATGGGGTTCAGGGAGCACAGATGCTTATCTCTAGGCTATAGGGGTCCCTGGTGGGCTTAGGGGGTTTTGGGGGGCCCCAGATACCTAAGTCCATGCTGTAGGCGTCCCTACAGGTGCTTATGGGTTCGTGGGGTGCACAGATACTTATGTCTAGTCTGGAGGGGACAGGGGGGGTTTTCATGAGGGGCACAGATACAAACCTCCAGGCTGTAGGAGTCCCAGGGAGGCTGTGGGGGTGCAGATACCTACATCTAGTCTGGATGGGTCCTGGGGGTTATGGGGGGTTTGTGGGGGGCACAGATACCTAGGTACAGGCTGTCGGTGTCCCGAGGAGATTAGGCGGTTCACTGGGGGCTCAGTTACATCCAGGCTGGATGTGTCCCGAGGAGCTTAGGGGGTTTGTGGGGTGCTCAGACACCTGTGTCCAGGCTGTAGGGATCCCTGGGAGGTTAGAGGTTCGTGGGTGTCACAGATAGGGACTTTCAGGCTGAAGGGGTCGCTGGGACGTTTAGGGGGTTTGTGGGAGTACAGATACCTACGTCCAGACTAAAGGGGTAATGGAGGTGCTTAGGGAATCGGGGTGGACACAGATACCTACGTCCACGGTCTAGGGGTCCCGAGGGGATTGGGGGTTGAGGGGGGAACAGATGCCTACGTCCTAGCTGAAGGGGTCCTGGGTGGTTTAGGAGGTTCGTTGGAGTCACAGATCCCTAAGTCCAGGCTGTAGGGGTTCCTGGGGTATTCGGGGATTTCTGGGGGTCACAGATACCTACGTTCAGACTGGAAGGGTTCCAGAGGGCTTAGGAGATTTATAGGGGGAAAGATACCAACAACCTGGCTGTAGGGGTTCCCGTGGGGATTAGGTGGTTTATGGGGGGCACAGATTACTCATAGACTCATAGACTCTAGGACTGGAAGGGACCTCGAGAGGTCATCGAGTCCAGTCCCCTGCCCTCATGGCAGGACCAAATACTGTCTAGACCATCCCTAATAGACATTTATCTAACCTACTCTTAAATATCTCCAGAGATGGAGATTCCACAACTTCCCTAGGCAATCTATTCCAGTGTTTAACTACCCTGACAGTTAGGAACTTTTTCCTAATGTCCAACCTAAATCTCCCTTGCTGCAGTTTAAGCCCATTGCTTCTTGTTCTATCATTGGAGGCTAAGGTGAACAAGTTTTCTCCCTCCTCCTGATGACACCTTTTTAGATACCTGAAAACTGCTATCATGTCCCCTCTCAGTCTTCTCTTTTCCAAACTAAACAAACCCAATTCCTTCAGCCTTCCTTCATAGGTCATGTTCTCAAGACCTTTAATCATTCTTGTTGCTCTTCTCTGGACCCTCTCCAATTTCTCCACATCTTTCTTGAAATGTGGTGCCCAGAACTGGACACAATACTCCAGTTGAGGCCTAACCAGCGCAGAGTAAAGCGGAAGAATGACTTCTCGTGTCTTGTTTACAAAACACCTGTTAATGCATCCCAGAATCACGTTTGCTTTTTTTGCAACAGTATCACACTGTTGACTCATATTAAGCTTGTGGTCCACTACGACCCCTAGATCTCTTTCTGCCATACTCCTTCCTAGACAGTCTCTTCCCATTCTGTATGTGTGAAACTGATTGTTCCTTCCTAAGTGGAGCACTTTGCATTTATCTTTATTGAAGTTCATCCTGTTTACCTCAGACCATTTCTCGAATTTGTCCAGATCATTTTGAATTTTGACCCTGTCCTCCAAAGCAGTTGCAATCCCTCCCAGTTTGGTATCATCCGCAAACTTAATAAGCGTACTTTCTATGCCAACCTCTAAATCGTTGATGAAGATATTGAACAGATCCGGTCCCAAAACAGACCCCTGCGGAACCCCACTTGTTATACCTTTCCAGCAGGATTGGGAGCCATTAACAACTACTCTCTGAGTACGGTTATCCAGCCAGTTATGCACCCACCTTATAGTAGCCCCATCTAAATTGTACTTTCCTAGTTTATCTATAAGAATATCATGCGAGACCCTATCAAATGCCTTACTAAAGTCTAGGTATATCACATCCACCGCTTCTCCCTTATCCACAAGGCTCGTTATCCTATCAAAGAACGCTATCAGATTAGTTTGACACGATTTGTTCTTTACAAATCCATGCTGGCTATTCCCTATCACCTTACCACCTTCCAAGTGTTTGGAGATGATTTCTTTGATTACCTGCTCCATTATCTTCCCTGGCACAGAAGTTAAACTAACTGGTCTGTAGTTTCCTGGGTTGTTTTTATTTCCCTTTTTATAGATGGGCACTATATTTGCCCCCTTCCAGTCTTCTGGAATCTCCCCCGTCTCCCATGATTTCCCAAAGATAATAGCTAGAGGCTCAGATACCTCCTCTATTAACTCCTTGAGTATTCTAGGATGCATTTCATCAGGCCCTGGTGACTTGCAGGCATCTAACTTTTCTAAGTGATTTTTTACTTGCTCTTTCCTTATTTTCTCTTCTAAACCTACCCTCTTCCCGTAAGCATTCACTATACTAGACATTCCTTCAGACTTCTCAGTGAAGACTGAAACAAAGAAGTCATTAAGCATCTCTGCCATTTCCAAGTCTCCCGTTACTGTTTCCCCCTCCTCACTGAGCAGTGGGCCTACCCTGTCCTTAGTCTTCCTCCTGCTTCTAATGTATGACAGATACCAATGTCCTGGCTGTAGATGTTCCTCCACGGTGGCCTCAGGGCTGGAAGAGCTCCCACTCCCTTCTATTACCTGGGGGCTGCAGCAGGGGCACAGAGCTTCTCTGGTCTCACTCCTTTACCCCTGCCCCGCTGTGGCCCTGACACCAGAGAAGCTCTGTGCCCCTGCTGCAGCCTCTGCGCCATATCAGGGAGTGGGAGCTCCTCCAGCCCTGGGGCCACAGTGAGGGAGACTTTTCCAGGGGGACCCAATTTGGCCAGGGGCCCCCGGGACCCCGACAGCCTGGATGTAGGGTTATGTGTGACCACAGCCCCTCTATGTACCCCAGGAACATCTACAGCCAGGACATTGGTATCTGTGCCCCCCGAACCCACAAAGCCCCCCAGGGAACTTTACAGCCAGTATGTTGGTATCTGTGCCCCCCATAAATCTCCTAAGCGCTCCAGGACCCCTCCAGTCTGCACGTAGGTATCTGTGACCCCCAGAAATCCCTGAATGCCCCAGGAACCGCTACAGCCTGGACTTAGGTATCTGTGACTCCAACGAACCTCCTAAACCACCCAAGACACCTCCAGCTATGACGTAGGTATCTGTTCCCCCCTCAACCCCCAATCCCCTCGGGACCCCTAGACCCTGGACGTAGGTATCTGTGTCAGCCCCGATCCCTTAAGCACTCCCATTACCCCTTCAGCCTGGACGTAACTACCTGTGACCCCCACGAACCGCCTAAGCCCCCAGGGATCCCTACAGCCTGGACACAGGTGTCTGAGCACCGCACGAACCCCCTAAGCTCCTCAGGACACATCCAGCCTGGATGTATCTGAGCCCCCAGTGAACCGCCTCATCTCCTCGGGACACCGACAGCCTGTACCTAGGTATCTGTGCCCCCCACAAACCCTCTATACCCCCCAGGAACCCTCCAGCCCAGATGTAGGTATCTGTACCCCCACAGCCCCCTGGGACTCCTACAGCCAGGAGGTTCGTATCTGTGCCCCCCATGAAACCCCAACCCCCCCTGCCCCCTCCAGCCTGGACATAAGAATCTGTGCACCCCATGAACCCATAAGCACCTGTAGGGACCCCTACAGCATGGACTTAGGTATCTGGGGCCCCCCAAAACCCCCTAAGCCCACCAGGGACCACTACAGCCTAGAGATAAGTATCTGTGCCCCCTGAACCCCATAAGCCCCCCCTGGATCCCTCCAGCCTGGATTTAGGTATCTGTGCCCCCTACGAACCCGCTAATCTCCCCAGGGACCCTCCAGCCTGGACGGAGGTATCTGTGCCCCGCCACAATCCCTAAGTGCCGAGACACCCCTCCAGCCTGGAGGTAGGTATCTTTGCCGAACACAAACTGCCTAAGCCCCTACACATCGGGAACCCTCCAGCCTGGATCTAGGTATCTGTGCCCCCCCAACACACTAATTCCCCCTGGAAGCCCTATTGCCTGGACTTAGGTATGGCTGCCCCCCACAAACCCCCTAAGCCTCCCAGGGACCCCTACAGCCTAGACGTATGTATCTGTACCCCTCAGAAAACCCCTAATCCACCCGGGGACCCCTACAGCATGGACCTAGGTATCTGTGCCCCACAGGAACCCCCTAAACCCCCCAGGAACCACTCCAACCTGGACATAGTTATCTGTGCCTCCCAAAAAAACTCTAAGCCCCCCAGGGACCCCTAGATCCTGGAGATAGGTATCTCTGCTGTCCACAAAAATTCCTTATACTCCCTGGAACCTCTCCAGCCTGGACGTACATAGCTGTGCCCCCCACAACCCCCCTAAGCCCCCCGGGGCCCCTCCAGCCTGGATGTAGGTATCTGTGCCCCCCCAAAGCCCTAAGCCCCCCCAGAATGCCTATAGCCTGGACGTAGGTATCTGTGTCCCCTACAATACCACTAAGCCCCCCCAGGGACCCCTCCAGGAGAAACATAGGTATCTGTGCCCCTCACCAAGTTCCTAAACCCCCAGGGATCACTGTGCTCCCCTACAATACCACTAAGCCGTCCAGGGACCTCTCCAGCCCGGACGTAGATATTGGTGTCCTCCAGGAAGCCCTTAATCCCCACCAGGACCTCTACAGCCTGGACGCAAGTACCTATGCCCCCCACAACCCCCCTAACTCCCCCAGAGTCCCGACCATCCTGGACGTAGGTATCTGTGACCCTACGAACCCCCTTAAACCCCCCAGAATGCCTCCAGCCTGGACGTAGCTATCTGTACCTCCCATGACCCCTAAGCCCCCAGGGATCTCTACAGCCTCTAGGTAGGTGTGATGCTCTGTGCATTACCCTGAGTGGCCACACAGTGTCACTGTTGCTCCATGCAGGAAATGCTCTGGGCATTACTGTGATGGAGTGGGGACTGTCTGTGTGGGGGATGGGAGAGCAGGGGGTGACTTTAGGTGAGGGACAGGAACTAAGCCTGTAACTCGAGCTAGGCAGGGCTGAGAGAGTGAGCACCTTTGCCCGGGAAGCTGGATACAGGAAGGGGTCGGCTGGAGGGAGTTAGTTCAGTTTTGGTTTAGAATTCCTTGGTGCAAAAACACCGTGAAACTCCCCTTTCTTCTTCACAGAGGGCTTCAACACCCCTTTTCTCACTCAGGCTCACAACTGCCCAGATTTCGAGAACTGTCCCTGTTCCCATTGGACAAATGGGAGGAGCCTGAGGTACAGAGAAGGGAGGTGACCTATCCAAGGGCCTACACAGCAAGGCGGTGGCAGAGCCAGAAAGAGAAGCCGCCAGTCAGACTCCTGTTCTAACAGACAACAAATCCCCCCAGAGGCAGGGATAGAGCTCAGGAACTGGGATGGTGGGAAAATTTCATTCCAACCGTCTCTGTCTAAATATCCCATTCAGACTAAACCAGTTTGTTTCTCAGAATCATAAAAAGTGAGATGGAAGTTCTTTGCAAAAAGATTTTGTTGCAAAACAAAAGCATCTCCTGTTTGTCACAGTGTGTTAAATTGTGTCATCACACACAAGGAGGAGACACTTAGATCTTGAAAATTAGATAAGATGCTACAGTCTGAGCTAAGTCATTGCTGCTCTTAACAATTCCAAAATAAAAAAATACAAATAAAAAAGACTGTTTCAGCTAATCTATTATGTCATAATCTGCTCTGAGTAAACGTGATGGGACACCTCATATTATGCACTACTCTTAGTCACACTCTCCAATGGATCCCCATCCTCCACCCACCATGAGGTAGGTAAGAGTGGATCATTATTATCCCTACTTGAAAGCACACCATGGCCGCTTCACTTCTCCTGCCTCCCCTAGACCCTGGACGTAGGTATCTGTGTCAGCCCCGATCCCTTAAGCACTCCCATTACCCCTTCAGCCTGGACGTAACAACCTGTGACCCCCGCGAACCCCTAAGCCCCCAGGGTTCCCTACAGCCTGGACACAGGTGTCTGAGCACCCCACAAACCCCCTAAGCTCCTCGGGACACATCCAGCCCTAAGCCCCCCGAGAACCCTAGAGTATGGATATAGATATCTCTGCCATCCGCAAAAACCCCTAATCCTCTCCGGAACCTCTCCAGCCTGGATGTACATATCTGTGCCCCTCCCCACAAACCACCTAAGCCCCCCGGGACCCCTCCAGCCTGGATGTAGGTATCCATGCCCCCCCAAAGCCCTAAGCCCCCCCAGAATGCCTATAGCCTGGACGTAGGTATCTGTGTCTCCTACAGTATCACTAAGCCCCCCCCAGGGACCCCTCCAGGACATACATAGGTATCTGTGCCCCTCACCAAGTCCCTATACCCCCAGGGATCACTGTGCTCACCACAACCCCCTAAGCGTCCAGGGACCCCTTCAGCCTGGACGTAGATATTGCTGTCCTCCAGGAAGCCTTTAATCCCCACCAGGACCTCTACAGCCTGGACGCAAGTATCTATGCCCCTCACAACCCCCCTAACTCTCCCAGGGTCCCGCCCATACTGGATGTAGATATCTGTGACGCTACGAACCCCCGTAAGCCCTCGAGGGATCTCTACAGCCTCCACGTAGGTGCGATGCTCTGTGCATTACCCTGTGTGGCCACATGGTGTCACTGTTGCTCCATGCGTGGAAATGCTCTGTGCATTACCCTGCGTGACCACATGGTGTCACTGTTGCTCCATGCGGGGAAATGCTCTGTGTATTACCCTGTGTGGCCACATGGTGTCACTGTTGCTCCATGCGGGGAAATGCTCTGTGTGTTACCCTCTGTGGCCACACGGTGCCACTGTTGCTCCATGCGGGGAAATGCTCTGTGCATTACCATGCATGGCCACACGGTGTCACTCTTGCTCCATGCAGGAAATGCTCTGTGCATTACCCTGTGTGGCCACATGGTGTCACTGTTGTTCCATGCGCAAAATGCTCTGCGCATTACTGTTATGGAGTGGGGACTGTCTGTGTGCGGGATGGGAGAGCAGCGGGTGACTTTAGGTGAGGGACAGGACCTAAGCCTGTAACTTAAGCTAGGCAGCGGGGAGGGGGTCAGCACCTTTGCCCAGGAAGCTGAATAAAGGAAGGGGCTGGCTGGAGGGAGTTAGTTCAGTTTTGGTTTGGAGCTGGGTTGTTGGAATTCAGGGAATCCCAAACTGGGAACTAAGCTTCCTGAACCCCCAGAAGGACTCGATTGAGGGGTCCTGGTTGTGCCCCAAAGCCCTGCTGTATCCTTCATTCGTGTTGGCCAAAAAAACCTTCTGTTTTACTGGCTGGCTGAGTCACTGTGTGTCCCAGGAAGAGGGGTGCAGGGCCAGATTCCACCACACTACGTGACACCCTCTAAGTCCCTCTGGGACCCCTGCAGCCTGGACGTAGGTATCTGTTCCCCCCACCAAACTCCTGAGCCCCCCCCCGACCCCCTACAGCCTGGACCTAGATATCTGTGCCCCCCACGAACTCCCTTAGCCCCCCAGGGACCCCTTGAGCCTGGACGTAGGTGGAACCCTTCTGCCAGGCTGAACTGATAGCAGCAAGGACTGGGTTCAATACATAGGGGTCCCTTGCCTACAATGTAATGCAAACCAGCTCGAGTCCCCACCCAGTGACATGGGAAAATTTTACATACGCACTCCTAGGTGCCTCAAAGAGGCAATACTTCCCCTCTCGCAAGCACAGAGTCTGGGTGTAGCAGAAAATGTTTAATAACGTGAGATAAACAACATAGCATTAAATTGGGAAAACACCTCAACTAGGCCGTGTCCTTTTCCCTGGGCTCATGAGTCCAGCAATCCCCAAATCACCCTAAGGCTCCAAAGTCCAATATCTCCAACGTTTCAAGAGTCCAGCAACCCCAAAATCACCTACAGTTGCGCAACCCCAGAGTTCAAGAGTCTATCTGCAGGGTTTTTCCCCCTGCCAGCCTGAGTAGAAAGGGGCACCTTATGTGGTCCACTGCTGACTGCTCTGCCTCTCCATGGGATTCTGCTTTTGCCTTCCCCACAAACTGCTCAGCTCGGTCCACCAGCTGCTCTGCCAGCCGACCTCTGTTCTGCTCCAGCTATCCCCCAAAACTGCTAGACTCATCTCACTCCGGGGGACACTCCCACAAACTGCTCCTGTCTGCCAACTACTGTGTTCTGCAATACAGGTTTAGAGTCCCCCACAAACTAAAACATCTTTTCAGTGATTTCAGCTCAAGAACCTAGAAATTCAACTTTTAAGAGAATAAAAAATCAACACTGCTATTCAACTGTTAAAAGAAAAAAAGTGCAATTGGTGACTCTAGCTCACCCAAGGAGCCCACTCCCTTGTCTAGTGAGTGCCACTCAACTGATGGTGAGAATCCCTGTCTCAAAGCTGTTTCACAGTTCCTCATCCACACAATCAGGGTGACAACACTCCACATCTCACACCCCAACAACAAATAAACTGGGGATACCATAGCTGCCAAAGTAACCATCCCAGGCTGCCGTGGCCGTGTCACGCACGGTGAGTGTGTCTATGCAAACATGATCAGACCCTGAAATCCTTTTCCACACTTGCCATAATTCACCACCAGATGTGAGGATAGAGTTCATCCTGCTTCTGTTTACATAGGTATCTGTGCCCCCCACAACCCCCTAATCCCACCAGAACCCATCTAGCCTGGATAATGGTATCTGTGCTCTCCACAAACCTCTAAGCCCCCCAGGGAACCCACAAGCCCAGATGTAGGCATCTGTATGCCCCACACACCCCTTAATACCACAGGAACCTTCCAGACTGTAGGTAGGTATCTGTGACCCCTAGAGCCCCACAAAGTCCCTCGGGACCCCTACAGCATGGATGTTTGTATCTGTGACCGACAAAAACCGCCTAAGCTACCCAGGGCCACCTACCATCAGGATGTAGGTATCTGTTCCCCCCCTCAAACACACCTAATCCCCCCGGAACCCCTCCAGCCTAGATGTAGGTATCTCTGACCCCACGAATCGGCTAAGACATGACAGGACCCCTCCAGCATCGACATAGGTAATTGTGCCCACACAACCCTCCTAAGACCCCCAAAACCCCTCCAGCCTAGACGCAGGTATCTGTGCCCAGCATGAACCCACTAAGGTCCCTAGGACCCCTCTTGCCTGGATGAATGTATCTGTGCCCCTTACAAACCCCTAAGCCCCCCCCCAGGATCCCTATAGACCGGACATAGATATCTGTGCACCCTCACGAACCCACTGATCCTCCCAGCGACCCCTACAGCATGGAAGTAGGTATCTGTACCCCAAAATTCCCCAAAGCAACCCCAGGACCCCTACAGCCTCGATATAGGTATCTGTGCCCCCGCACAACTCCCTAATACCCCCAGAACTCCTCCAGCCTGGACGTAGATATTTATGACTTCCAGGAACCCCCAAAGCCCTCCCCAGGACTTCTCCAGTCCCTACATAGGTATCTCTGCCCCCCACCAGCCTTCTAAGACCCATAGGGCCCCCACCAGCCTGGTTATAGCTATGTGTACGCCACACAAACCCCCTAAGCTCCCCAGGGCCCCCTCCAACCGGTACGTAGGTATCTGCGCAACCACAAACCCTTAAGTCCCCCAGGGACCCCTCCAGACCATACACAGGTTTCTGTGACCCTTACCAACTCCTTAAACCCCCAGGGACCACTACAGCATGGACGTATGTATCTATGCTCACCACAACCCCCTAAGCCATCCAGGGACCTCTCCAGCCCTGACGTAGATATTTGTGTTCCTCATGAAGCCCCTAATGCCCACCAGAATGTCTCCAGCCTGGACGTAGCTATCTGTGCCCCCCACGACCCATAAGCCCCCCAGGGATCTCTACAGCCTCTACATAGGCGTGATGCTCTGTGCATTACCCTGCATGGCAACATGTTGTCACTGTTCCTCTATGAGGGAAATGCTCTGTGCATTACCCTGCGTGGCCACATGGAATCACTGTTGCTCCATCCAGGAAATGCTCTGGGCATTTCCCTGCATGGCCACATGGTGTCACTGTTGCTCCATGCAGGAAATGCTCTGTCCATTAGCTGGTGTGGTCACAAGGCGTCAATGTTGCTCCATGTGGGAAACGCTCTGTGCATTACCCTGCCTGGCCACACGGTGTCACAGTTGCTCCATATGGGAAATGTTCTGTGCGTTACCGTGCGTGGCAACATGGTGTCACTGTTGCTCCATGCAGGAAATGCTCTGTCCATTACCTGGTGTGGTCACATGGTGTCACTGTTGTTCCATGCGGGAAATGCTCTGTGCATTACCCAGTGTGGCCACACAGTGTCACTGTGGCTCCATGCGGGAAATGCTCTGTGCATTACTGTGATGGAGTAGGGACTGTCTGTGTGGGGGATGGGAGAGCAGGGGGTGACTTTAGGACCGGACACGTGCTCAGCCTGTAACCTGAGCTAGGCGCTTGGAGGGGTCAGCACCTTTGCCCGGGAAGCTGGACACAGCAAATGGCCAGCTGGAGGGAGTTGGGCTAGTTCAGTTTTGGTTTTGGTCTGGGTGGTTGGAATTCAGGGATTCCCAAACTGGGAACTAAGTTTCCTGAACCCCTAGAAGGACTTGATTGTGGGGTCCTGCTTGTGCCTCCAAGCTCTGCTGTATCCTTCGCTCCTGTTGTCCAATAAACCTTCTGTTTTACTGGCTGGCTGAGAGTCACTGTGAGTCCCAGGAAGAGGGGTGCAGGACCGGACTCCCCCACACTCCGTGACAGACCCTAAGCCCCTCCGAGACCCCTGCAGCCTGGATGTAGGTATCTGTGCCTCCCACCAAACACCTAAGACACTCAGAGATCCCTCCAGCCTGAACTTAGGTATCTGTGCCCCCCACAAACCCCCTAAGCCCCCGAGGGACCTATACAGCCAGAACATTGGTATCTGTTCCCCATATAGACTCCATAAGCCCCTTGCGACACTCCAGTGTGCACGTAGGTATATGTGCCCCTCAGAAACCCTCTAAGCCCCCAGGAACCCTTTACAGCCTGGACACAGGTATTTGCACTCCCACAACCCCCCTAACCCCCCCTCCCGGGACATCTACAATCTGGACGTAGATATCTGTGCCCCTCACGAAACCTCGAACCCCCCCTGGGAACGATACAGCCTGGACATACGTATCTGTGCCCACTCGAACCCCTAAAACTCACTGGTACCCCTACAGCCTGGACATCATAGGTGTCTTTGGCCCCCACAAATCCCCTAAGACTCCCAGGATGCCTCCAGCCTGGACGTAGGTATCTTTGCCCCCCACTAACCCCCTAAGCCCCCCTGGTAACCCTACAGCCTGGATGTAGGAATATGTGCCCCCCACGAACCCTCTAAGCCCCCATGGGACCCTAGAGCATGAAGATTGGTATCTGTGTCCCCCCAAACTCTCTAAGCCCCTCAGGGACCGCTATGGCCTGGACATAGGTATCTGTGCACCCCAAGGCCCCTAAGATCCCCCGGACCTCTGCAGCCTGGCTGTAGGTGTGACGGTGCTGCCCGTGGGAGCCAGCTCAGCTCACTCAATCAGAGGGAATTGCAAACAAAACAGGGCAGACAAATCCCAAACGCTGCTGGTTATTTCAATACTTAGATTTACCAAGCCAGCACAAAACAGCTTCTGTAGTACCTCACTGGTTACTTAGAAGTTTAAACCACGCAGTTCCCTTAAAGTACCCAGCCTCAGGCCTCCGTCCAGACACACCTGTTAGATATGATGATGATTCCTGAAAATCTTACTTCATCATATAAAAGAAAAGATTCTTCCGATCCCAAAGGATCAGCCACATAACCAGGTTCAATTATAACTTAGATTTTACCTAAAATACATGCTATAGCCAATTCTTATTAACTAAGCTAAAATTTATTAGAAAAGAAAAGAGAGAGAGTGAGTGTTGGTTAAAAGATTAATAGACATATAGACTTGAATTCAATTTTTGAGGTTCAGATACAAAGTAGAGATGAGCTTGTAGTTGCCAAAAGTCCTTTTAGAAATAGTCCATAGGTTATAATCCACTGTCCATATTCAGGGTGGCTCCAGTCAATGACTGGGGATCTCAATCCTTGTGGCTTAAGGTTTCCCCCTCTTGAAACCCAAAGCAGATCTGAGATGAAGAAGGATCGTGTCCCAGGTTCTTAAACATTTCCAGCAGCCTTTCAGCCTGAGAAAACAATAGGCTTAACTCTTCTTCCAAACATCCTGGCAATTAGTACATCCATAAAACAGTTCAGATACAGATTACCACAACCTTCAAAGAGACACAGACAATAATACTATTTCACTCAAGTATCATCATAAATGTTAATATTCTTTTTTTGCTCTTTGAATTAAAACTAGAGCAATAGACAAGACTTCTTTGCTGACATCACAAGACCTGAGCAAACACCTCCCCTTCTACCTCTAACACTGCAGACTTGCATTTCAAAGCTCTGTTCATTTACATACCTTGTTAACCAGTTTTTAAGGTTCACCCACGGGGCAGGTCAGTCGGTGAGGTGAGTTAATTAACTCTTTCTGGCCCTGTCACCTTTCAATGAGATATTAGATTATACTTATGTCAGGGACTCTAACCCAGACGGCAAAGTTCGTTGTCTGACCGCGAGAGAGACAGGCAACACCAGCAAGGTCCGATCAAAAGCTCTTTATTGACAAGTGCACGCATCAATAGAGAGCAGCTCGTCTCCAGAGAGAACCAGCCTGCTCTTTACATCTTAGTATAAGCCTATGTAGACAGTTCCGTCGCGTCATAAATTATTCACTGGAGCAACCCACCCCCTTCTTCTAACAACTAGAAACTAGACACCTTTAGTATACATGCATGCCTAAAGTTAGAAATGTAGGGGAGTTAAAAACAAACAAAGAACAAAACCAGGGAGCGAAAACAAGGAGGCTGGGAAACTAGGACTCTTATCAGTTCTTCGAAGGAGCTGCCCGAACACAGCACATCTGGTACTATGCCAGGAATGCAGCTTCTCTCTTATCTCACTTTTTCCCAGCGCTTGTGAGACATGCTGCTGCTTCTCAGTGTTTTCCACTCAGGGATTACCCACAAACCTCTGTTAGCCTGACTTTGGTCAGGTTGGCATACCTGGTTTTGTCTGCTATATCTTTATTCAGGCCTAACAATCCCCCCTTTGTCCCTAGAGGACCATAATGGGACTCTTGGGACACATATCCATTTAACAATTGTACGGGGGAGGCTAGTAAACCATGACCCAAGGTCTGAGTGGAGGTCCTTAAAACTAAAAGTGTGATCAAGAGATATAGCACGGAAAACAACAGCAACATTCTTAATAGCTTGTAAATCTTTGTCAATTAAGCCAGAGTGATTAACAGCAAAGCAACATTTTTCCCCAATGCGAGCACAAGCCCCTCTCTAATTCAGCATTCATGGCATTTAGCACACGTCTATTTTGCAAAGTTACTTCTGCTACTTCATCAGTCTTTCGTTGCAACTTTTGGAAAGCGTCTATTAATGCATTAGCTGTTTTTTTTCAAGCTCTGCAGAAATATTTACAACTGCTCTCTTGAGCTTAGCCACCCACAATCCAGGAATGAATGCACGGACAAAAAAGTGGAATCCTGTTTGTCTGACAACTAAGGGATTGGGGCACTGACTATAAATCAGTTAGGTATACCAAGTGGTCTAATTTCCCAGATGTTTCGGTGAATAATCCAGTCCCATGTGCATCCTCCCCATGGACCCGTCAGGATTCGGTATGTGGAAGCCCACACCCCCCAGTCCAAATGCTTGGAAGGAGCACTGTAAATGTTTACACTTCCACCCAGAAAGTCTTTAGTATATCTCCATGACCACAGATCAGATTGTACTCCTGATGTGTCTGTAAGGGCAGTGGGCCAAGTCTGGTACTCAAGATCACTCCAAATGGCCATCAGCTGGTCATTCAGGAAATTCTGAATGTCCAAACATACTAGATCCCACTGCAATGCCTTCCCAGCCTCAGTGATATTTAATACCATCTTTCCTTGGTGTAGTACTATATTACATTTGTTATTTAACTATTTTCAGGTACTTTTAAAAGGCATTGACATTAATAACATAGGAGTGGGTTACATTATTAGTCACTGGAATGGTTTCAATACAGGTAAAATTTCCAGTGGCAGAACAAACTCTTCGGGTACTTGTTATTTAAAATCCAATTAGAGAGAGCAATACATGCTGAAGAATTTATCCACAACACAGGGCACAGCCTGTAGAATAAACGCCAAAATCCAATCAATACCACATTCCCAAGCATGGGTCCCACAAATTTTTTCTGCCAGTGTACAATTCTTTGTTTCTTCACCGGGGTCAGTTCTTATTGTCCTTTCTAGTCAGGAATTCCTGGACTTTAGCAATTTCAGTGGAGTGAGTGTTCCTTCTTCTTTCCCAAAACAGTCTTGGTGCAGCATCATATAGGGGAGAGGTTACTAGCACATCACCCTGTAATGGTTTTGCTTTTTCTAGAAAAATTCAAAGGCACAGTAGATCTGTCAGTGGATAAGGGAGAGGCTACTAGCACTTCACCTTGTACTTTTTCCCTACTGTCCAGAAGGCACAGTGGAGCTAGAAGGTGAAATAGGCTAATCATCAGTAGGAGAATTCTCCCAATGTGGAGGGGTCTTTTTGCAGTGAGAATCTTGGGTCCAAGCAGTCAGTCTTTGGTACTTCACAGCGGTGTTGGTAGTCATCAGGACTTAAGGGCCTTTCCAGCATGGAGCCAAGGCAGTCTTTCGTTGGTGGACCTTTACATCAATCCCGTCTCCTGGTTCCAAGGAGTGGCAGGGCTGCTAGGGTCTTTGGGTAGCGCTTCCTTACCTGTGAGAAAAAAAACTTAACACATTTCATTAGTGCCTGGCAGTGTTTTTCAGATCTCATAGCTGCATGGGCAAATTCAAGCCCTCCTTTTCCTGGTTGTTAACCAAGTCTTAACTGTGAGCAGTGTCCTTGAATGGAGTCAGTGTCTTATCTATAGCCTGAGCTTGCTATTTTATTTTATTTTATTTTATTTTTTCAGTTAATTCATTCTGCTCTTTGTGCTTCTTCCCTTCTTGGCTTCTTTTAACCTGCAAAGGAAACTTTCACTTTTTACTCATACACCTTTTTCCCAACAATGAACACCTACACATTGTCATTATACAGTACATTAGTCTTATTATTTAATATATGCCACACACACCCTTTTACTAAAATAACCTTATTACAGAGCTTTCGAGCAACAAGCCAGGACAAGCACACCCACTTTGAGGAGTTCACTCAATACAACCTCTAGTCCAATAGCCTTCCACCATCCCCAGCCCTCTGGCTAGAAATCTGAGGTAGCCAGAAAGATCCCATGTACAATATGGGGAGTGGGTTAACTTTTCATGTCCTTGCTTTCAAAGACTGTTGGTATGCAAATTTTAACAACAATTTTTGCAATTAACAATTTGACCAATAAAGTTTCTTTTCCTTACTTAAGGAAATGCATTAGACTTTAGTATATCACATTCTCCTGATTTATCTAAACACTTTGTATTCCAAGTTGAACAAAACAAGTATCTGCATTTTAATTTAACCTTTTTGTTTGATTTTAAACTAGATTATTTTATAAAAATATTAAACACAAAAATTCCGGCCACAAGACAAACACCACAAGACAGAACATAGAACACAAAACATAATTTCTATTGTGCCAGTAAATGCATGGTACGTTGAATGCTGTTTAGCTGGCATCAGTTTTCTCTGATTATCTGAAAGACAAAAAAACAGAGGTCTACCCCTTCTGGGCAGACAATCATTGCTTAAAATAGACAAATACCCTTGTTGATTTCAGGAAAAACAGAGGAATTATCCCATATTTTATGTGTTTCATAGGCAGCCCAGGTTTCAGTGGCTCCTACCTTATCAGTTAGATAATTTGCATGAATATAGATGCTTTCTGGCTTACTTTTTACTTTTAACTCTTGCTTTCAAACACTGAAAGAAAACATCACTACTTATAGTGCCCTTACAGCCTAATAAAATTTCAATTACATAGCACTATATACATTCTTCAGCTAATTTAACTAAATTCTAAATGATTGCAATTAACAATTTCTTTGCCTCAATTTATTTACAAATATTTCAAAGACACCAAGAACTTTCCTCTTCAGCATTTTTGCAAAGTTCAACTGCTGTTTCCTCCAGCAACTACAGAGTTAACTTCTCACTCTCCCTTAAATCACTTGCTTGTCTCCCAACAGCCACTTTTATCAACTCAAATCACCATTCCAAGTAAGTTCTGGGTATTTGAAATCCCCATGCTTACACTTACTTACTCCTTCCTTCCACTACACCCTTAAAGTTTTCCAACCTGTTTTCCAATCTCTCTGTCTGTTGCCTGCCCGCCTGGGCCCGATCCTGCGTTTCTCACTGAACCGTCCCTTCCATAGGCACCAACTTCTTCCACTACCAGTTTAGCTAGGAGGGTGGGCTTCTCAACTAGCCCCCCACCCCTCCTGGTCTCTTCCCTTAAACATTCTTACTCACAAGACTACCCGAGTCCTCCTTCATGAGGCTTGCCACCTAGACGAAGACACATGGCCCATTGGGCAAAGGCCATTTACTTAACATATAATTTGAAGGACTACTCTTAGAGGGTTTACCCAGAGACTCATTCATCTGTTTGACACTTAAACAGAAAAGAGAATTACACAGAGAGCAGAGGGAATTACAGTCTAAGCCAGACTTTCCCACTTCTATACACTGACCGCTACAGGGGACGGGACAGAAGGATCTCAATTTAACCTCAGAGCTGTCTCGCACACAGGGCTTCCACTCCGAGGAATTACGAACAAGAGGTTCAGTTCCACCCACACTCCTAACACCCAAATGAACAGAGAAAAAAAAACAACAACAGTAACTGGTTAAATAGAACAGAACCAGAACCAAATAGTGTTTCCTTATCCTATTAGGACTCACTTTTACTCATGCAGTTCTCAGCATATAACACCAACAGTACCAAGCAAAGCAAACACAAAATAACAAGGGTAAAACAAATAGATGGTGTAAATTCTGCAGGGCTCCCCCCTTCTTAATTGCTCACCAAACTGTGACAAATTTCTGTTACCAATCTATCCCTCATGTCAGATGATCAGGCTGACACTACAGGATCGTTGGGGGAAGATAAAGAAAACACACCATATAACTGAATTTTAAAGCTTCTTTAATAAAATAATAAAACAACAACGGAGAGTGTTGGGAACGCTCCCACATCACTCAGGAAAATATTAATGCCCCAAGCCCGAAGCTCCTTTCATACTTACACACGTACGTCCAGACTGGCCACTTCTGTGTATAATGTTCAGAGGAGGGGGAGAGGTGGAAGGGAGATTATCCTGTATACAGCTTGTCCAGAATTTCCAACATGCTTCTGCTCTTGGGAGGGCTGTTCTTTTACACCCTGGAATCTCCTGCGGCGTCTCTTTCAGAGATTCCAGTCCAGGTCGGCTGCCTGTGGCTTCTTTGGTGTCACCAAGCCACACCGACTCCAGGGTCACAAAGGCACACTGTTGGATCTTACTGGACAGTTAAGCTTTGCAAATGTAATTTCAGTTCTGTAACTTGTATTTCCTTTGCTTCGCCTCTGTCTATATTTTTTCCTTCACAGCCAGCTGGGGCCGAAAGCAGCCCCTCCCTGCACCAAGCACAGTCCGCGCCGATTCCTGACCCTGAACGCAGAGCACCCCCCTCCTTCCATCCCGGGGCCAAGATGATTTTTAAATTAACCCGTTCCTTATGTCTTTTTCTTTCTTTTTCTCTTTCCCATTAAACATTCTAGTAGCAATGCTAACTACTTCAGACAAACTTTTCCCTTGCGTACCATCTGGATGCTTTCTAAATCTTTTTGCAATATCCTTTGCACATTGAGACATGAAAACCATTTTAACCATCTCCTTTCCATGATCAGTTTCAGGATTTAAATTCCCATGCTTTTTAACTTCACAAATCAGTCGAGCACAAAAGTCAGAGAGGTGCTTATCTGGATGCTGAACACAAGCAGTCACCTTGCTCCAATTTGGAGTAGCCTCCCCTGCATCTCTAATACCATTCAAAACAGCTTTTAAAAATCCATCCAACTTTGTCTTTTGAGCTGGATTATTGGGATTCCAGTTAGGGTCAGTAATTAGCCAAGGTGCATTCAAATGAGCTGCAGATTTTTCTTTTACTTTTTGTCTTTCATCTTCTGTCATGAGAGTATCTAATAACTGATTTACATTTGCCCAAGTGGGCACATGAGTGAAAAAGATTGTGCAGAACATTCTTTCCACTGCCTCAGGATTGTCTCATAAGTGAGGCATAGTGCACTGCCAGTTAAACAAATTTGAAGTTGCAAACAGGGTATGGGTAAAACCATCTCATGTTCCCCAGCAACCAGTAGAACCAGATAAGTTCTCAATGAGGCTTGTAATATCAGAGGTGTCTCAGAAACATTCTCTCTCATGGAGTTAAGTAACCTAGTGGGGGTCCACAAGGGCAAGGACAAGGGCTGCTGTAATATTGGGGGTGTTTGAAAAGCAGTCCCTGACCAAGTTTGCAAAAGGCTGGCTGGAGGCTGCACAGAGGGGGTGAGGCTGCCTGATTCCTCTGAAGATGAGGGAACATCACTCTGAGCTCCCCCTTGATTCTCCTCTGTCCCTGAACTGTCCCTAACCTGCTTTTGAATCCTTGCACTCCATCAGACGGGGAAGAACAGGAACAAAATTGTCCTCCTCCCGGTGCGGCTCTGGTGCATATGGTGGGTGATTTTTTTACAAGAGCTCTCCATACAAACAGCTTCAAAAGCTACCCATCCCTCCATGGGTTTATAATTATACCATACAAACAAGTAATCCATTTGTCTCGGCCTAAGATCAACCAAAATATCCCTTAAGGAGTTCCTCCTATCTGTGGAAAAGGTTTCACCCACCGGCCAGTCTCTAGTTGGGGACAAATGAAAGGTAAATGATGGCCATTGGATCCAACACAGATTACTCATCTTAAATTTAACTAGATCAGCTGTCTCAGAAATCTCTTTCCAATCTCTAAGTATCAGAGACAACGGGGCATCCCCCGGGCACTTACTGCCAACTTGTCTCATTTTAATGAAGGGACTCTAACCCCTCTTCATGAAGGGACTCTAACCCCTCCTCCCCGGGTCGAGGTAAAGGGACTCTAACCCCCACCTCCCCGCGTCGAGCGCTCGCTTACCTCTCCAGGGACTTGAACACCTGGACTGAAACTCAAACCCAGGCTGGGACTCTAACCCAGACAACCTGGATCCTGTGCAAACCTGGACTGGGACTCTAACCCAGACCTGGACTGGGACTCTAACCCAGACCTAAGTAGTCAGGGACTCTAACCCCGACAACCTGGACCCTACTCAATGGGTAGGTGGACGTTGCTGGATTTCTACGAGTTTCAGCTGGTTCACAGAACACGCCTTATCGCCAACGCAGAGATCAGATCACCAGGCAAGGCTCCTCTAAACTGGAGGATGCGCGCTGCGTTGCCTCAGGGTCCGATCCCCCGCCGGAGAGTCAGACGGGTCCCAGCGGAGTCGCCAAAGATGTCAGGGACTCTAACCCAGACGGCAAAGTTCGTTGTCTGACCGCGAGAGAGACAGGCAACACCAGCAAGGTCCGATCAAAAGCTCTTTATTGACAAGTGCACGCATCAATAGAGAGCAGCTCGTCTCCAGAGAGAACCAGCCTGCTCTTTACATCTTAGTACAAGCCTATATAGACAGTTCCGTCGCGTCATAAATTATTCACTGGAGCAACCCACCCCCTTCTTCTAACAACTAGAAACTAGACACCTTTAGTATACATGCATGCCTAAAGTTAGAAATGTAGGGGAGTTAAAAACAAACAAAGAACAAAACCAGGGAGCGAAAACAAGGAGGCTGGGAAACTAGGACTCTTATCAGTTCTTCGAAGGAGCTGCCCGAACACAGCACATCTGGTACTATGCCAGGAATGCAGCTTCTCTCTTATCTCACTTTTTCCCAGCGCTTGTGAGACATGCTGCTGCTTCTCAGTGTTTTCCACTCAGGGATTACCCACAAACCTCTCTTAGCCTGACTTTGGTCAGGTTGGCATACCTGGTTTTGTCTGCTATATCTTTATTCAGGCCTTACAATTATAATGTCACAGTCTCGGTGAATTGACTGCTGCAGCTCCCCCTAGACTCTGCCTGCGCCTCTCACCGAGCTGGAGTACAGCGGGCGAGGGGAGAGCACTCAATGTATTGCATCTACACTAGACGCGATATATCAACCGCCGCTGGATCGATCGCTGCCCACCGATTCGGCAGGTGGTATAGACATACCCCGAGTATCTGGTGATCGGAGCTGGACCCCCGAGGGGGACACATTGAAGGAACTCAGGGGTTAAGGTGCCTCTATTGTCAACTGTCAGGGCTGCTGTGGCTCAGAGGAGGGTGCTTGACTGCCTGGCAGGCTTAGGCGCAGCAAGCCTTGGAGGTGGGAGAAGTGAAGCGGCCACGGCGTGCTCGGGGTGCTCGTGCTCGGAGCAGGGGTGAGCTCGAGCGAGGGGGGTGCCACAGGGCAGAGCAGGAGAGTTGCCACAAGAGGGGAGCCTCAGGGTGGAGGGGGGAGCTGCCACGGGTGGGGCGCCTCAGGGCAGGGGTGCGGGGGGGGGGAGGGTGCAAGGTGGAAGTTTCGCCTAGGGCATGAAACTTCCTTGCACCGGCCCTGCCTGCAGCCAGCCCTGCACCCCCTGCCCTGCCCTGCCGGCAGTCAGCCTCTGTCTCCAGCCAGCCCTGCACCTTCTGCTTTGCCTGCACCAGCCGCATCCTCCCTGCCCTGTCTCCAGCCAAACCCTGATACACCCCTCTGCCTGAAGCCAGCCAGCCACGCAGCCCTTGCCCTGCCTGAAGCCAGACCCTACCTCCAGCCAACCCCACATCCACTGGTGCCCTGCACTTCCCAGGGCAGTAACCCTGCACATCTGCTTCAATGAGGGGGGCAGGGAGCAGCTGGGACCCACACATGTGCACACCCTAGGGTGACCAGACAGCAAGTGTGAAAAATCAGGGACGGCGTGGGGGGTAATAGGATCCTAGATAAGACCCCAAAATTCGGACTGTCCCTATAAAATTGGGACATCTGGTCACCACAGCACACCCCCAGGACTCCTGAGTTCCATTGCTGGGTTTCCTATTGGTTCCTCTGCTGGTTGTTTTCCTTTTTCTGGGGACTTTGGGCAAGTTGCTCCCCACTCTCGGGCTCTGTCCCCAGCAGTCAAATGGGGATTTCATACCTTCCCGCTATTGGAAAGTGCTGGGAGAATCCCCCAGCAAAAGCTGCTCTGACAGTGCTAAGCAGCATCTGACCATTCAAGGTCGGAGCTCACTGCCCAGGAGGAGTGCTTGGCTCTGGGGTTTTACTTCAGCCCAGTGTAGAGAGAGAGCCCTAACCATGGAGTTTGGCTCAAGAAGACCAAGTCTCCAATTTGTTAAAGGTGTTTTGAATTTCAATCCTGTGCTCCAAAGTGCTTGGTGTCAGTTGTAAACTTTAGGAGCATGCTCTCCACTCCATTTTCCAAATCATTCATGAAAATATAGAATAGTACCTGACACCGGACTGATCCCTGCCAGACCCACTAGGTTCACCCTCCCCGTTGGGCAGCTAAACATGGAGAAGGGCTCCTGGAGTCTTGGCTTTCAACCAGCTCTGCACCCACATTACACTGATTGCAGCTGGACTACATTTCCCTCGTTTGCTTCTGAGAATGTCCTATGGGACTGTGTCGAAAGCCTTAGTAACACCAAGCTAGACCCCATCTATTCTTTACTCACCTCTACCAGGCCCAGAACCCTGCCAAAGAAGGAAAGAGGATTGGTTTGGAATGATTTGTTCTTGACAATTCCACGCTCACTAGTCATAAGAACCAAATCATCCTTTAGGTGCTGCTGACAAACTGAGTGTTTAAGAATGTATTGCAGGATCTCTCCAGCTATGACAGTCAGGCTAGCTAGTCTGTAAGTCCCAGAGGTCTTTTTGTTCCCCTTTGAAAGATAGGTCCTGTCTTGTTCATGGATGGGAAGATGTTCTTTTTCAGGGGTCTCAGACGAGAACTGGGGCACAACACCTGGTTTGTTAAGGCCACAAAAACGGAGGCAGGAACCTCTTCTCTGCTGCTGGCAAAGAACCACAGGTACCTAAAAGATAGGGACTCACATCTTTGAATGGGCTTTAAAAAGGCAGTGGTTAATAAGTTTGGCCCCGACCATTTCTTGTTTCCACAGACTAGACATTTTAGCAAACTTTAGAATTCCTTGGTGCTAAACACTGTGAAACTCCCCTTTCTCCTTCACAGAGGGCTTTAACGCCCCTTATCTCACTTGGGCTCTAAACTGCCCATAGTTCGAGAAGTGTTCATGTTCCGATTGGACAGATGGGAGAAGGGAAGTGACCTACCCAAGGCCTACACAACAAGGCGATGGCAGAGCCAGAAAGAGAAGCAACCAGTTCTGACTCCTGTTCTAACAGATGAAAACACCCCAGAGCCCAGGAATCGAGATGGTGGGAAAATTTCATTCAAACCGTTTCTGTCCGAAAATCCCATTTAGACTAAACCAGTTTGTTTCTCAAAATCATAACAAGTGGGATGAAAGATCTTTGCAAAAATATTTTCTTGCAAAACAAAAGCATCTCCTCTTTGTCAGAGTGTGTTAAATTGTCTCCTCGCACACAAAGAGGAGACACTTACATCTCAACCATTAGATAAGATGCTTCAATCTGAGCTAAGTCGTTGCTACTATTAACAATTTCAAAATAAAAAAATACAAATAAAATAGACGATTTCAGCTAATCTATTATGTCATAATCTGGGAAACTTCATATTATGCACTACTTCTAGTGACACTCCCAAATGGATCCGCATCCTTCACCCACCCTGAGGTAGGTAAGAGCGGATCATTATTATCCCTACTTGAAAGAGGGAGAAGCTCAGGCTGAGAAAGAAGAATTGACTTGTCTTAGGTCACACAGCCCGTCAGAGGCAATGTTGGGAATAGGACCGAAGAGCCCTGTTTTTCAAACAAACCATCGGATCTTGAATTTCAGACATTGAATGACCTGAATACTGTGCTCTCAGATGAGCTCCAGACCAACAACAGTGACAGTAATTATTCAGCAAGTATTTGAGGAGAACTGCAATATTAGAGGGAATCATCAACTGCTCAGAGACAATTAATGCAGAGAAGCAGCAAAATTAATCAAAGATAGAACTGGTTCTGACTTATTTACTTGATCTTAAAAGAGAACAACAAGGACCTGAGTCTCCTCCCTGTCAATATCCCCCTGCTCAACCAATCAGGGTAGAGACGGAGGACGGGAGGCTGAGGGTTCTCACCAGAGAGCCCAAAGGATGGCCCAGGTCACCGGTGGGGATCGCTGCCCCAGCACTATTTCAGTCCCACATTTTTGGGTGGACCTTCCATAGTGGGAGCTGCAGAGGACTTCCCTGCAACACACACACACACACCTCCGTCCTGTTGTTGGGAAGGGAACAGGAGAAAGGACAAAAGAAGCAAGAGAAGAAGAGGAGGGAGGGATGGAGGAAGAGGTGAAACAAAAAGGACAAACCCTAATGTCCCCAGCGATTCTAAGGGACAAAATCCCAGGTGCGCAATAAAATTCTGCCTCCTTAAGCTCGTGTTTTCCATGCCTAGAATTCACTTGTCACCAGATAGATCAGACTGAACAGGTTTCAAACCTCCAGGAGGCTCTTACCTTCTAAACAGGGACGGCTGTTTTCTAGTAAAATCACTACAAGGGAAGGAGGAAACTCGAAAGAGGTTCCTCCTGGCGCTCACGTCCATGACCCCAAATAATCTCTCAGTCCTCAAAGAGAGACCTGGAGAAGGAAACGTGCTGAAGCAAAGCCACAGAGGTCTCTGAGGTTTCCCTGGCCCCTCGCCCCTGTCCTGCCTGGCTGATGTCAGCATCTCTCTGTGAGGTCACCACCTCCCCACCACCTTTGACCAATAGTCTGAGGTCCTGCAAAAGGCCTTTGTGATGTCACTGCCACACCCCTCCCTTGCTGGGCTAATGTCCTGCCCCTGGCCAGGCACTTTGGAGGTTTGAGCTACTCCCTGTGGATCACCCCACTCAAGGAGCGTTCGTTCTAGGCAGCAAGCCGGCTAGACAGGAAAACATCAGACGCTGCTCCCAATGCTACACTCAGTTTTTCAGAAATTAGTCGACTTCATGGTCAGAAGACACCATTAGAGCATCTAACCTGCATATCACAGGCCTCCTGTATGACATAACAGCTACTTTGGGGGCAAACACATTCCAGAAAGGCATCTAGTCTTCATTAAATGACATCAGGAGATGGTGAATCCACCACTTTCCTTGGTAGCTTGCTCCTGTGGTGAATCATCCTCGCTGTTGACTATTGTGCCTCAGTTGTAATATGAATTTGTCTCTTTTCACTTTCCAGCCATTGGGTCTTGTTATGCCTTTCTCTGCTCCATTCAAGAGCCCGTAAATACTCAATCTTTTCTCTCCATTAAGGCCCTTCAACATTTCAATGAAATCACCTTTCAATTTTCTTTTGATAAGCTAAACAGGTTGAGCTCTTTCAATAGCTCACTGGAAGGCATTTTTCTCCAGCCCTCAGAACATTTGGTGGCTCTTTGCTGCCCTAGCTCCAATTTCACAACATCTTTTTCAAATGAGGGATACCAGAACTGGAGGCAGTATAAAGGTTGTATAAAGGTAAAATTAAATAGGTTGCAGAGGAGTTTTTTTTAATTTCGGCTTTTGTTGCTAAAAATTTTGTCTCTCTGCGGTGAGAAAAAACACTCCCCGAATGCCAAAATTTGAGCCATGAAAAGCGGCAGCTGTGAACAGCGCATCATAAGGTGGAGCTGTGCTCCGGTGACAAAGCTCCTGCCCCTCATTGGAGGTAGTTTGGCTTTGTTGCCGGGGAAGCTCTCTCTCAGCGATAAGGACGGCCACACAGCGCACCTTACAATGGCATGGTTAGAGTGGCACAGCTGCACCGTGGTAAGGTGCGCGGTGTAGACACAGCCTCAGAGCTGGGGAAAGCCGACAGGCGCTGAGGAGCACAGGGTTCAGACAGAGACATCCGTTAGGAGAGGAACTATTCACAGGGATTCTCTATAGCCTAGTAAGGTGGAGAGGATGGAAGATGATAATGTACAGGTAGGTTCTGATGAGAAACAGTGAAATGAAAGAGTCTCCCTCAATTACATCATGTAATAGCAGACAGCTAAAATGGGACACATTTTAGAAGTGCTTAAATACAAACGCTAAACGTCTAAGTACTAAGACTGGTGAATTTGAGTGCCTGGTATTGAGTGACGATATTGATAGAATAGGCATCACAGAAACCCTTGCACCCCCTCCTGCACCCACATGGGGAGACTGACCTGTGTGCATGGAGCAGCTGGCATTGCTGCCCCCCACTCCTCCCTGGAACGCTGCTCATCTGGGCACCCCTAGGGGCTGTGGGATGTGGGGGCAAGAAGTGAGATCATCCGAGCTCCCTGCATCCAGGTCACTTTCCTCAGCCGGGCTGCATAGCGGGAGGGCAGAGAGCAGCAGCTTCTGATGCTCCCCTCACAGCACAGCCCAAGTGGGAAAAGTGACCAGGACGCATGGAGCACATAGGGTTGCTCCTTACTCCCCTCAAACCTCTATGGACCCATGGAGGAGCATTGGGGCAGGGGAGAGCAGTGAGCACCTTTGCACTGCCACACGGTGCCCTTTGACCCCTGGAGCCCTGGGCGGCTATCAGGGGGGCACCACCCCTAAGGCCGACCAGGCTCCCCAGAACGAGCAGCAGAAAACACAGAGACTGGCCACACACTGAGCAGTGGTAGCCTAGGCGGCTCGTAATGGAGGCTCAGGGGGGAGGGGTGTCATAACATTTTTTTTCCAGATTTGGACCTTAGCGTCCAAAATATGGGTGTTAGCATGAAAACCTCCAAGCTTAGTTACCAGCTTGGACCTGGTAAAGCTGCCACCAGCCAGGGATTTATACAGTGCCTGGCTCACTGTGGTCTCCCCAAAACCTTCCCCGGAGGACCCCCAGACTCAGATGCCTTGAGTCTCACAACAAAGGGGAATAAACCATTTCCCTTCCCCCTCCTCCCCTCCAGGTGTTCCCTCCCTGGGTTCCTGGAGAGATATACAGAAGCAAGCTCCGTGAATCTAAACAGAGGGACTACCCCCTCCCTGTTTCCAGTCCTGGAAATAGAAGTACCAAGATAGCTAATCTCTCTTCCTCCTTACCCAGAGGGTATGCAAAGTCAGGCTAGTAAATCTAACACAACGAGATTTTCCCCCTGACTTCTTCCTCCCACCAATTCCCTGGTGAGCTGCAGACTCAATTCCCTGGAGTCCCCACTAAAGAAAAAATCCAACAGGTCTTAAAAAGAAAGCTTTATATAAAAGAAAGAAAAGGACATAAAAATGGTCTCTCTGTATTAAGGTGACAAATACAGGGTTATTTGCTTAAAAGAAAAAAATGAATAAACAGCCTTATCCAAAAAGAATACAATTTAAACATTCCAGCAACTACACACATGTAAATACAAAAAAAACCAATATAAACTTATTGTCTTATTATCTTTGTACTTACAACTTGGAAACAGAAGATTAGAAAGGCAGGAGATAGAAAAATCACTCTCATAGCCGAGACGCCACAGACACAAGACAAAGAACAAAGAACTCACACACAAACTTCCCTCCACCCAGATTTGAAAAAGTCTTGTTTCCTGATTGGTCCTCTGGTCAGGTGTTTTAGGTTACTGGTGTTACCCCTTTATAGGTAAAAGAACATTAACCCTTAGCTATCTGTTTATGACAAGGGGGCTCAGCCTCCCCAAACCTTGCACTGCCAAGGGGACAGTGGGGCCCATGATCAGGGGCCCTGGCCAAGTTAGGTCCCCCTGGGAAAGTCTCCCCTATGTCAGCCCCAGGGCTGGAGGAGCTCCCACTCCCTGCTACAGCCCGGGGGCTGCAGCAGGGGCACAGAGCTTCTCTGGTCTCAGGGCCACAGCGGGGCAGGGGTAAAGGAGTGATAGGGTGGGGCTGGTGGGGGAAGGGGTGGAACAGAAGTGACAGTGGATGGGGCCATAGGTGGAAGGGGGTAGAGCCACAGACAGAAGGTAGGGGCATGGTTCTGGTGCTGGGGCCCCCACACTTGTTCTCCCTTTCCCGGGGGTTTGGCATCACTAGCCCCGGCTTAGCGAGTAGGGTTCAGTGGTCCCCATAATGTGGGGTGCGACTCCTAGGGGGACACAGAGGAACATTCATGGGGGCACCTCAGGACCTGAGCCAGCCCACATAGAGGGCAGGGAGGGAGCACCACTCTGCCACAGCTCTTCCCCAACCCCACCCTCAGCCTGAGACTCTGGCTCCCAGCCCGGCGTCGACCCCTTTACCCCTGTCCGCACCCCTCACCCCAGCAAGCAACAGCCCCACTCCTCCCAGCCCCGGTTCTTGACCGTGGCTTCCGAGGGGCCACAGCCATGGCTAAGAGGGCACAATGTGAAATGTTTGGGGACCACTGGTTTAGGGTGACGTCCTCAATCACTTCTCTGCAGTCCAATAAAAGCTATTCCTCACTCACCTACCCCTCCATCAGGACGGACTAGGTATGTTCTGCTGCCCTTCACTCATACAGGAAGGAGAATAACATTTCATTCCACTCAATCCTAAAGTCATTTGTAACCCAAGACCATCCCAAACTGGTCATTTTGGGGAAGCGGCCCCATCATGCTGCATAGCTAGGCAGAGTAGGTGTGTCTATGCAAACACGGTCTGTTCCGGAAGTCTTTCCCCAGCTCCTCACTAGGTGAGAGAGGGGAGCTCATTCAGACCCTGCTTTCGCTTAGTATTTAAAAACTCCTTAGTGTCCCTATCTCTGCCGGCCTTAGATTTCTCCTCCTGTCCGTTTTTTGACAGCTCAGATGAGGTGACCGAGTGGTTAAGGTGATGGACTGCTACCCCATTATGCTCTGCCTGCATGGGTTCAAATCCCATTCTCATCAGAGGCATTTAGTCTTCACCCTCCTTTATAGACAACCATCTCCCCCTTTGGTACAATAACAGATCAAACAATGTTGCTTGTGTTACCCAAAATTGGGTCAGTTAGTAAGCTTAGAGAGGACTAATAATGCCCCTCCCCCCCAGAGTTTGGCAGAAAGCAGCACATTTATTAGCTTGATAGCTAAGCTCAAAAGAAGGGATGGGGGAGGGTGTCACACTCATACTCACGCTCCCAGGACAGGCCTGGCAGTGGAGATGTCAGGATCCTTTAAGGTAAGTGTCCCACAGCGCAGCGATGGACGGTGCGATGAAGATCAGTCTCCCTGAGGTGCAATAGAATGTAACACAGCGAACCACTGGCCAGATGGGCCGGGTGAAGGGCATTCACTGGAGGTACAAAGGAGAGTGGGAAAGCCACTTCACAGGCATTCAAAGCGGGAAAGGACACAAGCTGGGGGAGTTTAACAGACCTTTTGAGCATACAGGTTATACAGAGCATACAGATCACTGCTGCTCCTACAACATGATAAGTTCTCAAGCAGCATGTTTCTTACTTTGCCCATCTGTCAATTTTGATGATTATTGATGGAAATATTTTGCCATTGGGTTGTGTGTTTACACAGAAATTGACATTTACCAACAAATACACAATTCTTCCAAGCCTGCCTAGTCTGCAGTTGATGGGTTTAGAGGGACACATTCACTCTTCCAGGTCCCCATTCCAGGCCTGTGCTCTCCAGGTTGTCAACTTCCCGCACTGCTGGGATCCTTCCCTCATCTCCCCCCAAACCACTGCCCCACCCCCACTTCTGGGGTCCCCTCCCTACACTGTCTAACTCCACTGCTGGCAGGATCCCTTCCTGTTCCTTTCATTTCCTGCCTCCACTCTGGGCAAAAGCTCTGCACTCTTCCCACACCAGAAGTTGAACCCAGGCCACCTGGGTGAAAACCAGGAATCCTGACCACTAGCCCATATGGGACTATTGTTGCATCTGACGAAGTGGGTATTCACCCACGACAGCTCATGCTCCAATACGTCTGTTAGTCTAGAAGGTGCCACCGGATTCTTGGCTGCTATTATTACTACAACTCAGGCCTTGGCTACACTGGAGAGTTACAGTGCAGGTGGTGGCTTTACAGCGCTGTAACTTACTCCCCGTCCACACTGGCAAGGCACATACAGCGCTGTATCTCCCTGGCTACAGTGCTGCATGTGCTCCACCTCGACGAGAGGAATAAAGAGAACAGAGCTGGTGATGCAGCGCTGGGGTGCCAGTGTAAACAGTGATTAATCTTACTACGCTGTCACTGACCTCCGGAACCTTCCCATAATGCTTTTAAGTAGAGATAACGCTCTTTGTTTTGGTGTGATGCCTCTGTTTGCTTTGATGTGAGCTCAAGGCTCCCGGAGCTGCTTATCTAAAAACCAAACACAGTTACTGTTTGCAGTGAATGAGCAGAGGCAGGGGGATCCCTTTGGAACACCCACAGCTGGTGTTTGCTTGAGGAGAGAAGCAGCCGGGTGGGCACGGGGGAGGGGGGGTCTGTTTTGGATCAGCGGCTTATCTGGTCTGTGAGGAAAAGAACAAAGGCGGCTATTTGCATTTAGTGAATGAGAGAGGGGTGGGGGAGGAGGCTTGAACTTGCCAGGCAGGGAGCTGACACAGTGTCAGCTCCAAAAATCCACTCGCTCTGTCTCCCCCACGCTCCGTGTCACACTCCACCCCACCCTCCTCTTTTGAAAAGCACATTGCAGCCACTTGAATGCTGGGATAGCTGCCCATAATGCACCACTCCCAACAGCGCTGCAAATGTGGCCATGACAGAGTGCTGGTAGCTGTCAGTGTGTCCACACTGCAGCGCTTTCCCTAAACAGCTGTAGGAAGACAGCTTTAACTCCCAGCGCTGGACAGCTGCAAGTGTAGCCAAACCCTCTCTAAGCCGACCCCTTATGAGAACAGCAGGGACTAGCATGACTAGATGTCCCGATTTTTGGGTCTTTTTCTTATATAGGTGCCTATTAACCCCACCCCCATCCCAATTTTTCACATTTGCTGTCGGATCACCCTAGCAGGGGTTGCACACAGGGCTGCATTAACCTTCAGGTGCTGAGGTTTCCCTCTCTCCATTCCCAGAGCCTGTGATCAGGAAACAGACATCAGGGCTCCCAGGTGCTGCACAGACCATGACTGAGATCAGACCCCATATTATGCAAGGTGCTGTACAAACCCTGGGCAACACTGAGACACCCAGGAGGTTCCCCTCAATTTCCCTGAGCCTCTGCTGCCCAACTTCTTCTGAATCCCTCTGGCTCACCCCCCCACACAAAAAAACCCACCTTTCCAAACAGTCCTTCTTTCCTTGCCCCCTGATTCTGGTTTCACACCCTGGGACCATCTCCTCTCTTTGTCTCTCCCCCTCCAGGTGAAGCAGAGATGGAGGCAACTTCAGCCACTGGAGTCAGCCTCAGCGAGCACTGCAGCCGGCCCCGGGGGAGGGGGGGTGTTTGCAGACACAGGAAGGGAGCAGGGGGTGCTGGGAAGAAGGTGGCAGGAGAACAAAGCTCAGAGACCCAACATGGGGAAATTCCAGGGGGTGGGGCTCTGACACATCCCAGGTGCGGGCAGCGCCTGGGGGCGGGGCTCTGGCTCAGCTCGGGGGCGGGGCAGCTTTTCGGGGCGGGGCTCCGGCACAGAGCAGTGGCGGGGCAGCTCCTGGGGGCGGGGCTCCAGCACGGAGCGGGGGCGGAGCAGCTCCTGGGGGCGGGGCTCTGGCACAGCCCGGGGGTGGGACAGCTCCTGGGGGCGGGGCTCTGGCACAGCCCATGGGCAGGGCAGCTCCTGGGGGCGGGGCTCTGGCACATTGTGACGCGGAGCCCGTGCTGAACAGCTGCTTCCTGGTTCTCCACGTGTTGCCAGCAGCGCTGGAGCTGCCCGAGCGGGAGCGGAGCCGCTGTTCTCAGCTGCAGCCAGGATCTGCCCACGGCCCCGCTGGGATCCAGGTGGGGACAGAGACTGGGGCCCGGGGGTTCCCCTTGGTGTGGCTGGCGGGGGCGGGAGGGGAGAAGCCGGAGCTGCAGGCGGGGGAAGGGCGGTGGGACATTGTGACCCGGAGCCCCTGGGGAATGAGAGGCGCTGGGGGGCAGGAAAGTGACTCTGCCCCAGGGAGCCTGGGAGAAGCCTTGAAGGCGCCTCGGCCCCAGTGGAGCTGCAGGAGGATCCGCCCGCCCGCCCCGCTGGGATGGGGGGGCCGGGGCCCGGCCGTCGTGTGGGGGGGAGGGGCGGACCCCGGGCCCGGCGGGGGGGGGCGGTGTATTAAATCCCTCCCCATAGCAATGTGCTACTCCCGGGCACTGCGCATGCCCAGTAACAGCCGCTGAAGCCGCTGCCCTTCCCCCTGCCCGGACCAGCCGTAACGTTCCGCCGGGCGCTGGGGGCGGGGCTGGAGCGGGGCGGGGAAGTAACAGGGAGCGTGGGAGGGGCGGGCGCAGAGCAGGAAATTGATGGGCGGGGGGTGGATCAGGCAGCTGGAGGCAGGGTTCGTGGGGGGCTAAAGGGCACAATCCGGGCTGGGGGGAGGAGCAGGAGTTGAGCTCAGGGGGAGGCGCTGGCAGAGCCCCCCCCTTTGGTGTGAGGGCGGAGGTGTCGAGGGGGGAGGAGAAGCCGGAGTTGCAGAGGGGGGGAGGTCACTGGGGTGGGGGTGTAGATCTGTCTCTGTGCAGCCAGGACATTCCCGGGGTGGGAGGGAGGTGAGTTAACTGGATCCTGTCCCTGTTTTTGCCACTTCCTCCCACACACACATTCTCTCAAGATTTCCCCTTTTCTCTCTCATTATCACACGTGGCTATAAAATCCAGGGAGATTCTCCTCCCCCCCCCCAATGATCAGCTCTCTAATTGCCTCTGATTTTCCCTTTTCTCTCCATACTTCTCAAATGTCAATTTAAAATCTCTCCGATGGGGGGTGGATTTTCCCACCCATTTTATCTGCAGCGATTTGTCCTTGTTTGGGTGGGAAATTGTTGCCCTGGGTCATTCCCCAGAACATGGCTCCCACTGGAGTGGGATGGGATGAGGTTCCCGTTCTCTGCCAGGGCAGGGAAGGGAAGGGAGGAGCACATCCCCCATGGAGACTTGCCCAGACCCCATTTCCCAATTCCCCTTCGGCCCCCTTCCATTGTCCATGGAGCCTTCCAGCTCCCCCCCCCCCGCCCTTAAATCAGCTCCTTAAAGGGACTCTGAGCTGCTCACGTGAATGGTTGCCCCGTGGCCGGGGGGGACCATCACATTCTGTTTATGTATTGGACAGTCATATAAAATCCAGTCCAACAGTCCCCCTTTTCCACTAGTTATTTAATAGCAACATCAAATCCCCTCCGATCTTGGTGGTTTTCTCTCGTGTTATCAAATGTCGTTTGTGACAGGGTTCTCTCTGCGTGTCTCAAAGATTGATATAAAATACCCCAAACATTTACCCCACTTCTCTCTAGTTGTTTTATTTCTAATTGAATATGATGGGTTGTTTACCAATGTGCTAAGATGCAGCCGCCTCTGGGGTGGATCCATGGTGGCCATTATTTGCTAGTGACAGCCCGTGGATCTTTCTTGCCCTCCAGGCCTTCCATTCTCCTGTTAAAGAAGCACTCCCCAGGCTCCCTCTGCCTGTGTGACTGGCCAGCAGGAGGTGGTGTTAACTTTCTAGCCACTTCTCACACTCTGTGAGGTAACACTTGCAGGGGCAGGGAAGGTGTCTGTGTGGGGAGATTGCAGCTGAAGGGGCATTGTGGTAGGGGGAGGCCTCTGGGTGGCTGGGCAGGGGGTACCCTAGTCAGGTTGGTGGGTTGTGGAGGTTTGGGGTTTTCGGGGGTGGTGGTTCTGATGTGCCCATCCCTGAGGCTATGGGTCCTGGAGGTGGGTATCGCTGGGGGCCTGGTGGCTGCAGAACAGTGGGGGTGGGTGTCTCTTGGGGAGGCGGGACAGAGGGTTAGAGGGAGCCTGGTTCTGTGCCAGGGGCTCTGTCTGTGCTTCCCCCGCTGGTTCCTGGTTTTGTTGCCATGCCCAGTGCACAGAGCTGGGGGAGGGGATCCCTGGCACTAGGTGAGGGCATGCCAGGGAAGCAGAGTGATGGGTCGCACTGTAAAGCATCAGGGGGTCACACTGGGCAGAGGAGGGGGTCCCAGGCAAATGTCAGGGTAGATCGTTCTGGAGGGTGGGGAAGTTCCTAGGCAGGCAGTGAGGGACTGAGTTCCCAGTGGGGGGGGGGGTCCCTTGAGGGGGTCCCTGGCTGCTGGGGGCTCTTGGTGGGGGGAACCCTTTGGGATTCCCAACCTGGCAATCATGGTGTGGTGGGGGTTCTCTGGCCGGTGGGGCTTTGAGGGGTATCTGGGGTCCCTGGCCAGGGACTCTGGGGGCTGCGTCCCAGGGAATATCTGATGGGATCCTGGCTGGGGGGTGTCTGGGGCCCCTGGCTGGGGGGTCTGGGCTCTGGGTACTAGGGGGTGTCTGGGGGCTGCTGCTAACCATGATCCTTCTCTCTGGTCAACTTGTACCAGAGTCCTGGCTCCTAGTCACCAGGTCACCAAGTCCATTCCCCAGTCACGTGCCCTGTCACTGTGATAACTTTCTGTCCACTTAGCAAACACTGTTAGTGTGAATTCACAGAATTTACTTTTCTCCTCTTTTGAAAACTGCAGGAACTTTCGGTTCCGTTTGGAAAATTTTTGCCCCCAGTCCTTGTCCTAGATCTGCGGGGGTGAGGGAGGTGGGAAGGGAGTCAGCACTGCCACACGATGGTCTTTTCCACAGCGTTCTGAACTCATTCTTTCTGAAATCCGGTGTCATTGAGACCGTTGTTAATCCAGAGTCACTGTATGGAAAGACAAGGAGTGATTCCAGATGGACAGTGGGTCAAATGAGATCAGCCATTCTCCCTGTGAGGAGGGGCTCCCATTAGCTGCTCTCCCCAGAGAGCTAAAGGAGGGAAGCTGCTCATACACTCCGTCCCTCTCTGCTCAGGATATTGGGGTTCAGCTTCCTGGGTCAGATGCTGCAGCCTCCATTGTGATCTGGGAGACCAGGCTTGGCAGCTGCTGCTCCCCCAGTGGGGCTCTGTGCTGGGAAGTGACCTTAATTAAAGCTTCTTCTCTGCCCGGCCCAGGGGATGACTTTCTGCAGCTGGTCCTAGCCCCCTAGGGCAGTCCTGGGCCCTGTTACTACTAAATTCTGAGCCAGAGTCTCCAGGTAACTGAAAGACCTCAGGGAATGTCCTAGGGTCTGGCAAGAAAGTGACTCTGCACAAACAACACCACCTCATTTCTCCTCCCATTAGCGGTTGCCAGGAGGAAATCCAGCCATGGGAGAGCAAAGCCCCCAGGAATGGGACTGTCCCAGCCAGAGGGGCAGGGAGAGAGGACAGGGGAAGGAGAGACTGAAAGGGGCAGTGGGAGAAATGAATGTGGGGGAGAGATTTCCAGCTCTCTAGTCCACCCAGACACATGTATTGCTGCATCCTGGGGCAGAACCACTTTCCAGTGAACAAAACAAGGATCAGACAGAGCAAAAGCCAGTTCCTGACTCCATATTCCCCCTGCTGGGGTGTGGCTGCCGTGGGGTCAGTGTCTGAGGGAATCCCCCACAGTGACTCCTTTGGTTCTGCTCTTTTCTAGCCTTGTGTTCAGAGAAGGGGTGAGGGGAGAGAGAAGGGAGGTTAAAAATGTGTCTGTGGACTTAGCCTGGCAGGAGGGGCCAGGTCTAAATTGTAATAAACAGATTGAGCATTTCCCAGCATGACAGAATCTAGGGTGTCTGTCTGCAGGGAAAGGGCCTGGGGGAATTGTGATGTGAAATTAACTAAAACCGGTTCTGAAACGCCCACAACTGCCCTTCTCCCCCAGACAGGCTGCAGAATGTTTTGCTCCAGCTCATCCCAGCCTGGCGTGGGACAGGGAAGAGAAATGGCTGCAGTGGAGTCAGTCCAGGTAGAGATTATCGGGGGGTTGCTGGTGGGTTCCTGCTGGAGGAAAGGGAGAGCAAATACACCAGAGGTGGGAAGGTTTGCAGAGTCTGGTTTGGAGGTTGGAGCGGGGCAGGAAATTCACAGCGTGGGGAAAGGAGGAGGCCAGGGTGTGGCAGACCTGCTGGGAGTTATTTACTAAGTGGCCTAGATTCTAGGAACAGACCCAGGAGGTTTGGAGGTGGAAATGCCCTAATTTGTGAAGAGAGAAAATAACCCACCTACATGGAGCTAGTCAAACTGACCAGACTCCTAGTGCTGGAGCCTGACCTCATTAACCATCAGCTGCTGTGAGATATAAAGGGGACACCCATGAGTCAGGCTTATTGGAGCTGCCTCTCCCTTCATATCCCACTCCTCACAATGAGGAGGGTGTTGGGCATCCTACCAGCGAGCTCTCCCTGGACCCTGCTAGGGGCTCCATCTCCTGTATCAGTCAGTGGCTAGTAGGGGGGGTGATGGATATGCTGGGAGAGATAAGGGGCTCTCTCTTCATCCCCTCACCCTGGCATTTGCTGGATACTCTGAGCCAGGTCGAGGTGGGACTCTCCTGACTATGATCCACCCAGAGCTTCCATTTGATTCACTCTTCTCTGCCACAAATAGTGGGGCTGTGAGTGGGGCAGCAAGTCCTTAGTGTTGGACTCTTACTCTTTCAGGGGCTGGTGACCTTCAAGGAGATGGCTATGTATTTCACCAGGGAAGAGTGGGCTCTGCTGGACCCCACTCAGAGAGCCCTCTACTGGGATGTCATGCAGGAGAACTATGAGACTGTGACCTCGCTGGGTAAGGGTTCCTGTCCCTTCTGTTCTTGGAAGGGGAAATGAAGAGTGAAGGTTCACGCCACCCCCACAATGCCATCTGTACCCTGTCCTGTTTCAGCATCACCCCAATAGGCCAGTGACACACATAATACCAGAGACCCTCCTCTGCTGCAGAACACTTTGGGAACAGAGCACAGGAGCCGTATTGCACAGTGTCAAATATCTCCTGTTTGCTCAAGTGAAACTGGGGGTTAGGTCTGGCATAACTGTCCCATACCCCTAATCATTTTTGTTGCCCTTTTCTGAACCTTTTCCAATTCCAATATTTCTATTTTTGAGATGGGGTGACATGTGCATGCAGTATTCAAGATGTGGGTGTATCATGGATTTATTTGCTGTTTTTACAAATATGATCTATGAGATATTCTGTCATATCTATCACTTTCTTAATTATTTCCTACATTGTTCACTTTTTTTCACTGCTGCTGCACATTGAGTGGATGTTTTCAGAGAACTATCCACAGTGACTCCAAGATCACTCTCTTGAGTGGAAACAACTAATTTAGACCCCATCATTTTGTATGTATAGTTGGGATTGTGTTTTCCAATGGGCTGCACTATGTGCTATCCTGTCATCTAGTACTGCTAAGATCCTGGATTCAGTAATATCCCTGCCCTTCCTGTTCCCTTTCTCCACCGAACCCCGCCAGCCCATGCTTCCTGTTCCCAGCTTCCCCAGGATTCTCGCACTGTCTCTGAACCTCTCTGTCAGCAAGAAGCAGTGCCAGGGACACTTGCCCTCTGTCTGGAGTCTTCGATTTCTGGGACATGGATTTACTTTCTCTGTGTTGTAAGAGGCTCTGTCATAATGAGTGTCTGTGATGTTACCCAGAGTACAATCTGGACTGTTAAATAGCTGTACCTCAGTCCTCCAGCATGGGGTGCCTTTTCCACTGTTTTCCCGCGAGAACAGCCCCTCTTGGCCAATTAACACACAGTCTCCAGCATGTAACTCACTCCCAGCTACACAGTATTGAGTGCTGCTAGACAGCCACTCATGAATTACACCTCAGGAGAAAACCAGCAAATTCTCAAGTGCCCAACTTTCCCCCAGAAATGTGCATCTTGCACTGTCCAGCACGCTACTGAACGACCCAAGCTCATATGAAGTCTGTCATTTCATCAGCGGAAAATGACATGCACCAGCTTGTTATCCCAAACAGAGTTTCCAACACACTTCAATCCACACATACTGGTTAGATGAACAATAAACCAAGCTTGTTAACTACCAAAAACTAAAACTAGGCCCAGTCCATGAAAGGGGCACTCCCAGGAGAGACTGTACAAAGGCTGGAACATGAAACACCTTTGTAAACCTGAGACAGCTGCCTTGGGGACAATGACAGGGAGAATCCCCCAAAGTGACTCCTTTGTTTCTGCTCTTCTCTGGCCTCCGATTGTTCCTTCCAACGTGGAGTACTTTGCACTTGTCTCTACTGAATTTGATCCTATTTACTTCAGATCATTTCTCCCGTTTGTCCAGATCATTTTGAATTTTAATCCAATCCTCCAAAGCACTTACAACCCCTCCCAGCTTGGTGTTGTCCGCAAACTTGATACGTGTAAGAGAGAGACTGTTACTGGGAGGGTTTCCCCATGTGTCAGAGGGTTACACCCTGGTGGGAGGGGGCTAGGCCTGTACTGGAATAAGGTCACTCTGTGCTTCACAGTGTGCTAGAACCTAGAATGTGCATTAGCAGGGGAAAAGCTGGGGGGAATCGGCTTGTGGAATGGACAAAAGCCTAGTCTGAATTCTCACACCTTGCCCTTTTCACCCCGGCAGGCCAGAGAATAACATCCATGTTTCGCTGCAGATCATCTCGTCCTCCCAGGGGCAAGGAAATGGCTGCAATGGAGCTGGCTCAGGTAAGAGATTATCAGGGTGGCGGGCTCTGCTTGGAGGTTGAGGAGCAGTAAATGCATAAGAGGGTGGGAATTGCTAGAGGTGGTGGGAAGCAGGAAATATCTCGGGTGGAGAAAGGGAGGGGACAGCATGTGACAAACCTGCTGAGACTTGTGTAGTGTAGGGCGTGATGGGTTGTCACCCCCAGGAGGCAGTTTGTGGAGCTTCTGGGAACTGCTGTGTCCTCTAACCCTCACGCTGGGCTGGCCCTTCTCACACTGCTTTGCTGGAGATTTCGCCAGCCTCTCCAGGGCCTGTTATCACCCAACACAACAGCAGGTGGCGCCATGCAGCCAACTAAGCTACCTGAGTGCGTTACCTAAGCCACTCAAGGACAGATAGAAGACAAGAGCCAATTTCCCACTCCCCAACCTTGCACACTTGCTGTAGTATAAATCCAGAATGATACCATCTTATAGTGCACAGGGATCTCTATAATACAAGCTCATTAATGTAGTTCCCCTTCCCCTCGATATGGGACAGATGTGCACAACAAGCTGAGATTTTCCCCAGACACTTCACTCAAAATACGCTGGTTAAGATAAAGCATCAAACAAGTTTATTAACTGCAGAAAGATAGATTAAGTGATTATAAGTGATAACAAACAGATCAAAGCAGATTATTTAGCAAATAACCAAAACTCAGACTAAGCCTAACATACTAGATGGATAGAATTTGAATTAGCAATTTCTCACCCTGACTGATGGTACAAGCAGTCCCCCAAGTTTCCATACACAAGCTAGAAATCTCTTGATCCTGGGAGCAGCACTTCCCCCACATCCGTTTTTGTTTCTCAGGTGTTTCCAGAAGTTCTCTTGTGTGGAGAATGAGGCCAAGAGATGATGTCACACCCCACCTTATGTAGCTTTTCCATATGGTGGGAACCTTTTGTTCCAAACTCAGTTCCTAGTCCAGTTTGTGGAAAAATACAGGTACTAAAATGGAGTTTAGTGTCATGTGGTCTGGTCACAGGCCCTGCTGAGTCATAGTAGCCATGACTCATAGGCTGGCTGAAACATTCACAGGAAGGCTAAGCTCTTCCACAGTCCATTGTCTTTGTTGAGCCATCAGCACTGTCTGGCTTCTTCATTGTTGTACCTGAAAGGCTCATTGTGGGTGTTACCCAGAGTAAGCACATTTGAAATACAGATACAGAGTCAATATCCATAACTTCAGATACGAACATGATATGTGCACACAAATAGGATAATCATATTCAGCAAATCAGAACTTTTCCAGTGACACCACACATGATGCATCTTCTACAAAATAGATCATAATTATGTCCTAATCATATTATAATCATACCACTATGATGAATATGGGGGTGTAGTGTCAGATAGGTCCTAATTTCAAGGCACAGGAGTTGGGAATGGAACTTCCCCTCTTTGTGGAACAGGAAATAACCCTCCAGCCAGGGCTGGGACAACTTCCCAGACTCTCAGCGATGGAGCCTGAATCTACTGACATTTCATTAATTACCACCAACCCCAATCTTTGTGGCAACTGTAAACTTTATCAGTGATGATTTTGTACTCTCTTCTAAGTCATGGATAAGAATGTTAAATAGCACAGGGCCAAGAACCAATCCCTGCAGGAACCTGCTAGAAAGAAATCCACTCGATCATGGTTCCCCATTTACTATCAGAGTTTTTAATCTATTTAATGTATGCCGTGTTTATTTTGTATCATTCTAGTTTTTTTTAGTAAAAATATTGTGCTAATCAAGTCATGTCCCTTACGGAAGTTTAGGTATATTACATCAATACTATTAGCTGCAACCAAACTTTTGATCTCATCCAATAAGGATATCCCGTTAGTTTGATAGGCTCTATTTTCTCTAAACCTTTGTTAATGGGCACTACAATTCTGACCTTCTAACTTCTATTCTTTATGATTGACTTCCCCTTTCTTCCATATATTTTATTTGGAGAGTGCTTGGATTCCTACCAGGGAGCCACTATCAGGGTCCAGAGACAGCCCCATCTCCTATATTAAGCTCTAGCTAGTAGCTATGTGATAAATGTGAAGACCCTGCTTCTGTCTGTCAGATGGGAGACACAAAGGTTCTCTCTTTCTACCCTCTGATGCCTCCTGGCTGCTGTAAGCAAGGTGGGGTGGGACTCTGTTAACATGTGCCTCCCGGAGCTTCCATTTCCCTGGTGCTGCTGTTCCGTGAATAGTGGGGTTGTGAGTGGGTCAGCAGGTACTGAGTATTGGACTCCTGCTCTTTCAGGGGCCGGTGACCTTCGAGGAGGTGGCTGTGTATTTCTCCAGGGAAGAGGGGACTCTGCTGGACCCCACTCAGAGAGCCCTCTACAGAGATGTCATGCAGGGGATCTATGAGACTGATGACCTCTGCTGGGTAAGGATTCCTGTCCCTTCTGTTCTTGGAAGGGGAAATGAAGAGTGAAGGTTCATGCCACCCCCACAATGCCATCTGTACCCTGTCCTGTTTCAGCATCACCCCAATAGGCCAGTAACATACATACTACCAGAGACCCTCCTCTGCTGCAGAACACTTTGGGAACAGAGCACAGGAGCAGCATCACACAATGTCAAATATCTCCTCTTTACTCAAGTAAAACTGGGGTTAGGTCCAGCATAATGAACAGAAGCTTCCTACCCCCAGCCTTCTCTCAAACCCTGAGCCTTCTCTACCCAAACCAGAATGTGCTTGGGGTGTAACAAGCAGGCGGCTGGAGTCAGAGCTGCCAGTCCAGGGTTACTTATCATACAGACACTCAGTGCGTCCTTGAACGCTGGCTGGGAGTATCCAGACAGGGGAGCTCCAGCAGCAGAACACTGAATCTCACCCAGGATTACAGATGACACAACTCCTCGCCGATCTGGATTGCACCCCAGCATGTGAAAATGGCCTAGGTTGGTAGTGACATTTCTTGAGACATGGAGAGTCTTGCTCCCATATCACCAGGTGTAATAAAAATAACAGGAAAGGCCAAATATGGAAAACTGATTGTTCAGCTTGCTTTTGACCTGCATCATATTTTGCAGTATATTCCAAATAAGGAAATTAACGTGCAACGTATGTGTCATTGTTTGTGGTTTTAAGCTGTAAAAGGCTTGTGTGATTTTTAGCTCAGGAACAGTATTCCAATAGCTGTCGCCCCCTGCGTGCTTGTAACCAAGAAAAGAGCCTCAGGCTGAGCTGATTCAAATATTAATCCTGTGGTCGTTTTCCACAACAGCCTCAATAGGTCCCTGTGATGGAATGTAAGGCTACATCTAGACTACCCACCGTATCGGCGGGTTAAAATCGATTGCTCGGGGATCGATAGTATGGCGTCTCATCTAGACGCCATATATCGATCCCCGAGCGCGCTTATATCGATTCCGGAACAACACCAACCCCAACGGAGTTGCTGATTTGACAGGGGGAGCCGCGGACATCGATCCCGCGCGGTGAGGATGGGTGAGTAATCCGATCTTAGATATTCGACTTCAGTTACGTTATTCACGTAGCTGAATTTGCGTATCTAAGATCGATTTCCCCCCGTAGTGTAGACCAGCCCTTAATGTCTTCACACCTTCCCCCTGCAGGAGAATGGCTGTTTGACCAGCTGTTTGCCTTGCTGTCTCTGAGGAACTGGTCTGTGGGTGTTCCCCAGAACTGTAACTTTTTCAGTAATATCATACTGTAAAATCTCACAATTTTACATACAGTGTTACTACACATTTTAACAGGAGGATAATATTCAGTAGGTTATGCGTTTTCTAATGATACCTCACAAGCCATACTGGGTACAAAATTGATCATAATTTTCTAGAAGAGTGAACACAGGGGTACAGATTGACACAGTGTCTGTGTGTGTGTTCCCAGCAGATATGTGGGTATTTCAATCCCTCATAAGCACAATGTTTGGCATCTTCAAGGACCTGGGGAACTGGTCCTGGGAATTCACTAGTTTAGCAAGTGTGAGACTGCATGAAATTGTGAGACACTTTGGTATTAATAATAAAATAATATAATCTGATAAAATTGCAATGAATCATGCTAGGTATGCCATGTAAAGTGTCAGTGAAAATGTTATGATTTGCCAAGTATGATAATTTTGTTTCTATGTTTCTATCACCTTTGTATTGTGAGTTACAGATATGTAAGGTATATCTGTATTTCCAGACTTGTGCAGTTTTTCTGGGTGACACCCCCAGACATATTGGCATCAACATTGCCTAGCATGTTTGATGGCCCATTGAGGGTCATCAGCTGTACAATGAACCTATGGACCAAGGGGATACACCTATTGAGTCAGCAAGACATGCCGGGGTTTGCCTGTGTAATGAAACCTCCAAAGCTTTTCCATGCCATGTGCTGTGAAGCTTGTGTTTGGGACACAGGAAGTACAAGCCACATGGCAAAAGGAATATAAAGCGCAGCTGCATCATCTCCATCTTGTCTTCAATCCCCCTTCCTACCTCTGGAGCAACTTCTCTACAAACTGAACCCTGGAACAAAGGACTGAATGACCCATCCAAGCTGTGGATGCGTTCCAGACAGACTTTCAAGCCAGCAACTCACCAATACTGCTAAGAACCTGATATATCCATTTTGGAATGTATCTGACTGCTTTTCCATTTAAATTCTTTCTGTCTTTCTTTCTTTTAAACCTTTAGTTTAGATGCTAAAGAATTGTCTGGAAGGATGGAATTTAACTTCATTCTTTCATTTGTTCTTTCTTCTAAACATTTAGTTTAATTGCTAAAGGATTGGCTGGCAGCATGGTATTTTGGATGAGATCCAAACCTGGGTAATGTGGCTAACCTTCTACCCACCCACTTCCTGGATCCAATTAGGATCACTCTCCTGCTGCCCTCTGGCCATGCTGTATCACAGTGAGCAGAGTTTTTAAATAACCTCTCACTGTACGGGACCTAGTTGCTGATTAGGAGTCAGAGAACTGTCATGCAATAAAGGGGGCCGTGTGATTTCTTTTTTCAGAGTCTCGTTAACCAGTGTGTGGGATCAGAAGCACAGTTTGTGACTGGTCAGTGAGTTTAACTTCAGTGTTAACCACCAGTATGGGGAGCATCTGCTCTCCCTTTTTCAGCCTGCTCTGACCTTGGCATTTTCAGTGAGGACTGCCCCAGGCACACTAGGTCACACTAAGCACTGAAGATAAATTAACAGAATGTTTTTGATGATCAAGTTGTATGAAATCAACTGAACTCCTTTGTTTTCTTTCATCTGAGCGGAGTTTCTGGTTTTCCAACGTGATATGATCTCCCAGCTGGAACAAGGGGAAGAGCCATGGGTCCCAGAGCTCCAGGGTTCAGAGGAAAGAGAGATCCTGAGATCTCCCCGCACAGATGAGGAAACATTAAACCAACTCAGAATCTGTAAGTGCCTGAAGGAAACATCTAGGATGCCCTACAAAGCTCTTGGGAAGTCTCTCAGTTCATTATTGTCCATAGCAGGGGTCGCATCCGCAGGGTAAATATAGCTCAAGGCTTCCTATAGATGCTAGCAGACACCGGGCAGTAGCTTTCTCCCTTCCCCCTGTGAAGTTGGATGGGATGTGAAGGCTGAATTGATCCCCTCCTCTCTCCTGTTGTGGGGAGCTGAGTTCCTGATTTTTATTTGTCCTCTCTCCAGCACTTGTTTTGGTTTGGCCTTCCCCTTTCCATCCCTGTTTGAGGTTTCTGTCTCTATCACAGCAGGTGATGCAATGACGTGTGAGGTTCAGCACAGACCAGAAAAAGAGCAGGGAAACCAGCCAGGGGAGAAAATGGATAAATTTATTTCCTGTCAGGGAACTCAGAAGGGCCTTAAGGAAACCAGAATACAGCAGGAAATCTGCAGGGAAAAGCAAAAAAAATACATGTGCTGAGTGTGGGAAAAACTTCACTTACAGATCAGGCCTTTCTCAACATCAGAGAATCCACACAGGGGAGAGGCCCTGTGAATGCAATGAGTGCGGGAAAACTTTCAGTCGCAGCTCGCACCTTATTGGGCATCAGAGAATCCACACAGGGAAGAGATCCTATCATAGAATCCTAGATTATAAGGGTTGGAAAGGACCTCAAGAGATCATCTAGTCCAACCCCCTGCTCAAAGCAGGACCAATTCCCAAATGGTTCCCTCAAGGATTGAACTTACAACCCTGGGTTTAGTAGGCCAATGCTCAAACCACTGAGCTATCCTCTCCCTCCTGAATGCAGTGAGTGCGGGAAAACTTTCAGTCGCAGCTCACACCTTATTCGGCATCAGAGAATCCACACACAGGAGGGGTCCTATGAATGCAGTGAGTGCGGGAAAACCTTCAATCGCAGCTCTCACCTTATTCAGCATCAGAGAATCCACACGAGCAAGAAGCCCCGCGAATGCCGTCAGCAGGCCTGCACAACTCGTAAAGTGGTGATGTAGAGAAATCTCTGTATTAACTATCTCTATAAATCTTTATAACGTTGCATTGTGTTATTTTGTATTAAGTATCTTTATCTTTATGACATTGCATCCGGCATGATGTTATTTTGTAATTCATATGACTTGGCATTGTGCCTCTCTATTTTCATACAACTTTGTATTAGATCCCTATATAGAGAATTGGTAGAAAACTTTGTATCAAATGTTATAGCCCCTAAGGATAGTATAGTTAAAGTAAAAGAAAACATGTGCCTTTTTGCTAGAAGTAGAATAAGATCTTCCCCCGCACTCTGTAATCAATTGCTCTATTGACTGAATGAGGTGTGAATGAGTGAGGCTTGGAAGACACCCACCTCCAGACAGCTACAACAGTTGAAGAGGGAATGGGAGCCAGAGCAAAGGACAATACAACTTGTCAAGTGGGCCCAATAAAGAAGAGCAGACATATTGATGGCCTCAGGGATTAGAAGCAAGCACCTTCTTTAGAAAACACCCTCTTTGAGCAGCATTGGGACAACACCCAGAGAAAAGCAGCACAAAGACCAACGGACGCAGACCCAGATTTTGAATCTGGTCTAGATTTGCATAAGAGGGAAGCTGCTATAAATGCGAGGTGTCTTGCAGAAGGACCCCGGATCTCGTCTTGTCACCATCGGACCATCGATTTGGATCGGTAGAAGCCCGGCTCCACCCCTCCCCCATCTAACTCACCTGGCCAGTGCAGTTAAGGGGAGCAACTAGTTGGTAACAACAGCAAGACGGAGTGTGTTTATGTCTGTGTGTGTGCGTGAATGCATGACTGTGATATATATCTCATGTGCATATCATAGAGTATTAATTGATACCTGTATTACTAATAAATGTGGCATTTTGCCTTAATCCCCCTGAAAAGTTCCTGTACAGTACTTTGAGTAAAACAGCGAGGGCCACAATACTCCAAAGAAAACAGCTGAGGACCGAAACCCCCCGGCCCTGCGGAAACACCCCCCACTCAGGACCTCCCAGCCTGGCGGAAACACCCCGCCCAGCCCTGCAGAAACAAACCCTCCTTCCCCAGCGCCGCCCCACCAAAACAGCTGTGGGTCAAAAAGGAAGGTTGGTGGTGGGGAGGTGTTACTTGATGTTAAATCAACCAGGGACTCCCAGCCAAAGAGGTGGCTGGGAGCCCTCAGGGTCAAATTAAAGGGCCTGGGGCTCTGACAACTGGGGGAACCCGGAGCTTTTCAGGGCTGGGGCAGGGATTTAAAGGTCCCAGAGCTCCTGCTGCTGAGGGGAGCCTGAGCCCTTGAAATCCCAGCCTCACTCCATCCCCTGGAGCTGCCGCCAGGATTCAAAGGGCTCTGTGCTGCCTGCAGCCACAGGGATCCCTGAGCCCTTTAAATCTCAGCTGCTGCCGGGATTCAAAGGGCTCTGGGCTGCCCATGGCGGTGGGGAGCCCTGAGACCTTTAAACCTCAGCTGCGCCGGGAATCTCTGCGCGCAGCCCAGAGCCCTTTGAACCCCGGCCGTGGCTGGCAGGCCGGCCTTAGGAAGTGCGGGGCCCAATTTGAACATTTTTGCGGGGCCCCGCAGGGATGACTTGGGGAGAAAAAAAGCCTTTCAGTTCTTAACAACCGGTTCCCTATAAAAAGTTCTGCCACAGTATGTATTTTTTGTACCAGTAGGGTTACCATACGTCCGTATTTTCCTCCCAGATGGCGATTTAAGAACCAAAAAGCCTGACATGTCCGGGAAAGTACAGATGTATGTTAACCCTACCTAAAAGTTCTTTTTTATAAAGATGGGTCTGAACTAGAAATGAGCTCTGCCACTCCCTTAGGGTGTGCTAGGGTGCACATGTGTGGGTCCCAGCTGCTCCCTGCCCATCTCATTGAAGCAGGTGTGCAGGGTTACTTCCCTCGGAACTGCAGGGCACCAGTGAACATGGGGCTGGCTGGAGGTGGGGGAGGGGGAGGATGCGAGAGGTAGGGTCTGGCTGCAGGCTGGGCAAGGGGTGTGGGGCAGGCTGGAGACAAGAGGTGTGGGGTGGGCTGGCTGGCTTCAGGCAGGGCCACAGGGAGGGTGCGGCATGGGTTGGCAGGGCTGGAGACAAAGGAGTGCGGGACTGGCTGGCTTCAGGCAGCGGGGTGCAGCAGGGGTTGGCTGGAGACGGGTTGGTGCAGGGCTGAAGGCAAGGCAGGGGGTACGGGGTTGGCTGGAGACAGGGCAGGGGGTGCAGGGCTGGTGCGGGCAGGGCAGGCAGTATGGCAGGGGTTGGCTGGAGACAGGGCAGGGGGTGCAGGGCTGGCTGGAGACAGGGGTTGGTGCAGGGCTGAAGGCAAGGCAGGGGGTGTGGGGCTGGCTGGAGATGGGCAGGCTGCAGGCAGGAACTGGTGCAAGCAGGGCAGGAGGTGCGGGGGCTGGTGCGGGCAGGGGGTGCAGCAGGGGCTGGCTGGGGACGGGCTGGCTGCAGGCAGGGCAGGGGGTGCAGGTATAGGGGGTACAGCCCATCCTCTGTGGTGAGTGCCTCCTTCTCCTCCTCCTCCTCCCCCCTCTCACACTAGGGTAGCAGCAGCAGCCTGGGGCTTGGGGGCTATTTCAAGGGCCCGGGGCGCCCCTGCTTCCACTGCCCCAGCTCTGTAAATAGCCGCGGGAACCCTGGGGAAGCGGCGGGGCTCCAGTGGCTATTTAAAGGGCCGGGGAGGTAGAAGCAATGGGAGTCCTAGACTTTTTAAATAGCCCCCAGAGCCCCGCAGCCATACCCCAGGGCTCCAGCAGCAGGGCTCTAGTGGCAATTTAAAGGGCCTGGGCTTCCAGCCCCTGCTGGGAGCCCCAGGCCTTTTAAATTGCCCCCTGGGGAAATTGGGCCACCCTGGTACAGCGCACTGGCTTTTGCTGGTACTGGGGCTTGGGTACGGGGTCCTCTTAGGAGCGAGGCCGATTCAAGGGAATTGGTTAAATTGGCCTAAAGCCGGCCCTGGTGGCTGGGATTTAAAGAGCTCTGAGCTCCCCGCCCGCCTGCCCAGAGCCCTATAAATCCTGGCCGCGGCTGAGATTTAAAGAGCTCTGGGCTCCCTGCGGCTGCGGGCAGCTCAGAACCTTTTGAATCCCGGCCGCGGCTGAACTTTAAAGGGGTTTGGATTCCCCGCGGCTACGGGCAGCCCAGAGCCCTTTGATTCCCGGCTGCGGGACGCACAGTGAGACTTCACGGGCCGCACGTTGCCCGTGGGCCATATGTTGTGCAGGCCTGGCATGGAGGGGCAAAATAGGTAAGAAATTTCCGTGGCCTGTCACTAGCAAATAGTAGCAACCATGGATCCTGCCAGAGGTGGCTACATCTTAGCACTGTGGGAAGCAACCCTTCACAGAGACCATTTGTCTTGTGGTTTGGGATACTTCTCAAGACATGCTGCACTCAGAGTGACCCCCTCATCCTGTGCCAGCTGGAGAAAAGAAAAGGGGCCAGCCAACTCTCCCACTACCAGCTGCGAACCACTGATCCCCAAACAGGGGGAGGCCTCTGGCTTTGATGTATATTAAATATCAGGCTGGTCTCTTTCTTTGGCAAATATCTAACAGAGCTAAAAGAGGGAACAAATGATCCTCAAAGGAGAGGGGAAAGACAATCACTGGGAAATTTAATCCCCTGCAACATCCAGAATGGAGAGCGACTCAGGGCAACAGGTTCCCCCGAAGGAAGAAGTTTTTGGGATTTAGAAACATAAGGAACAGCACAAAACTTGAGAGGATTGTTAATTGACATTTGATAATGACACAGAGGGAAAACCTGAGCTTTCAGATCAGTGTTCAGAAATGAAAGACAAAGGGTGGAAATCAGAGATTTTGGATCCATTTTGCAAATTATAGAGAGGAAAGTGGAAAATCAGAGGGATTTTATATCAGTTGTTGATAGGAGGTAAAATCTGAGTGTTTCACATGAATACTTGATAAATGAATAAAGAGGAAATGGGCAACATTTGCAAACATTTTGTGTTCAATAATCTGAGAAAAGGTGTAAATCTGAGATTTTCTTATTATTTTATAATTAGAGACAGGAAAATCTCAGGGCATATTCAATTAGAAATAGACAACTAGAGAGAAGTGGGGCAAATGTTTAGGTTATTTTATTTGAATCTTTGAGATTTGCAAAGAAATTGTGTCACAAACTGCATATTTGATAACATGAGAGGAAAACACCAAGATCTGAGGGGAGAGAGTCACTTTCCTGTCAGGGCCCAGTGCTCCCTCCCCCTCCCCCTCCGGGGTCTCTCACTCACTGGGGGCTCCAGGCGGGGCTGGTGCGGTCAGAGCCTGGGGCTGCCTAGGGGGCAGGTCCCAGCTGGAGAAAGCCCCTCCCCCCCGGCCAGGATAGGAATGTGCTACTGGTAGCAGCCTGGGGCTGGACCCTCTCTATGGGGGACACTTGCTCCCCCCTCCCCTTCCTGGCCCTTCCCACGCCCTGTTGCCAGCAGAGAGTGGCCCCCCCAGCCCAGCCCAGAGGTGTCCCTGTCTCAGGCCCCCCCCAGCCTCTGCCCAGTTCAGAAATCACTCGGGGGAACCATTTCCCACCTACACAAGGACAAATCACTGCAGGTGAAAATGGGGGGAAACACCCCAAACCTGAGATCTGAACTGGCCATTGGCAAAGGGGAGAGAAAATGGGGCACAATGGGGGGAGGGGAACAGGGAACTTCTCAGGGGTTTGAGGGAAGGGGGTGTCAGCCTGGATGTTGCTTGTTGCTCTCTAGGGAGAAAGGGGGCAGGACAGGAGAGGAGGGGGGTCTCCACGGAGGGGGCAGTGGTAATTCCGAGGGGATCTCAGCCCTCCCTTTTTCTCCCCGCTCCTCAGGGGTCACCTGCTCTTCTCCCCTCGCCCCCCGGCCATGTCCCGGCTGCACAGACATTTTCCATCCATCCCTTTCCCAGGTCTCCCCCCTCCGCAGCCCCCGCCCGACCCCACGCAGGGGCTGCTAGGTGTAATGCATGTTCAGTAGGGATTTCTCCCCTACTAATGCTGGGGTGTCCTTCTCCTATAGGTTAGTCTACTAATGATCTCATCTTGGTGCCATGTGTGTCAGTTCATTGCCATGGCACTCGTGTGCTTAGACATCTGAGGATGCTCTATAGAAAAGCTCCTTGAGTGAGGTGATCCACAGGGAGTAGCTCAAAGCTCCAAAGTGCCTGGCCGGGGCAGGACATTGGCACAGCAAGGGCGGGGTGTGGCAGTGACATCACAAAGGCCTTTTGCAGGACCTCACACTATTGGTCAAAGACTATTGGTGAGCAGGTGGTGACCTCACAGAGAGATCCTGACATCAGTCAGGGGCCAGGGGCTAGGGAAACCTCAGAGACCCCTGTGGCTTTGCTTCAGCAAGTCTCCTTCTCCAGGTCTCTGTCTGAGGACTGAGAGAGTATTCGGGTTCACGGACGTGAGCGCCAGGAGAAACCTCTCTTCCAGTTTTCTCCTTCCCTTGTAGTGATTTTACTAGAAAACAGCCGTCCCTCTTTAGAAGGTAAGAGCCTCCTGGAGGTGTGAAACCTGTTCAGTCTGATCCATCTGGTGAGAGTTGAATTCTAGGCATGGAAAACATGAGCTTAAGGAGGCAGAATTTTATTCCGCACCTGGGATTTTGTCCCTTAGAATCATGGGGACATTAGGGTTTGTCCTTTGTGTTTCACCTTTTCCTCCATCCACCTGTCCCTCCCTCCTTTCTCTTCATCTCTTCTTTTGTCCTTTCTCCTGTTCCCCTCCCAACACCAGGACGAGTGTGTGCGTGTGTGTTGCAGGGGGAGTGCTCTGCAGCTCTCACTGTGGGAGTTCCACCCAAAAATGTGAGGCTGAAATAGTGCTCAGGCAGTCAGGGCTGGATTAACCTTTTGTTGGCCCTGGCACCAAACATATTTGTGGGCCCCAGTATAGTCACTGTGGGCTCCGAGTGTGGGCCTGGTGGGGCAGTGCCATTGGTGCCTTCGTATACCCGGTACTGAACCTCAGAGACATTTTTCATTTTGATCACACACCTCTCCATGACTATATGCATTGCCATACACAGCTCCCTCAGCCCGCGGGTTTTCTTATTGAGCTGTACACCCATGTGGGTTTACCAGTGTCCACAGTGAGCAGAACTTTCATAGTGACCAAGGAAACTCCCCACAGATTTATCTCTTTCCTCATTCAGACCTTCTCTAGCCATGTCTCCAGTACCCCCCCATGTCACCAGTCACTGCATGTGGTCCTAGTCTCAGCTCAAAGTCCTAAAGCCAGCAGACACCTGATCAGTTCTGACAGATCCCTCCCTCAGCCCCCATCCTGCCATGTGAGCAAGCCACCTGCAAACACCATTTCCCCAAAGTGAGGACTTAGCCCTTGGGAATCTGAAGACACCAGCGTCTCTCCCTCTGCTCCCATCTACGTGCTAGTCTGCTACCTGGTCACCACCACCTCTCCCCATACTTGTTTCCTTTCTACTTTGGACATGCTCCCAACCAGCTGGAAGCTCCCTCTGCAAGCCTGACCTGCTCCCGCCTTCCCTGCTCCCCCGACATTCCTTTCCTACTGGTGACCTCTGTTCCTTGAGGTTAACTCCAGTGTCTTTAGGTGCTCTAGCTTAATGGCCCCAGGAGTCATAGAGCCACTTGTAGTTTCTCTAGCTACAGCCATGGGGCAACTGCCAGAGGCCAGCCTTAGACAGCTGCAGCTACTAGCCGCAGGAGCGGAGGCAATGCCAAGGCTGAGCATGCTTGAACCTTGCAAGGGCAGCACTAGGGACTCTAAATCCTCAGCACTGGCCCTAGGCAGCTGCAGACTCTGGAGTTAGGCACTTTCCTCCTCTAGGTTCCTGCATGGTTACAGAACTGCAGTAAAGTGGAACAATTATCAGCTTCTGTGATTGGAAGATGTCTGGATCCATCTAATAAGACCGTCCTACATAAATGAGGAAAGTTGAGGTGCCTTTATTATTCTTTTGTTCCATTCTTTGTTTCTATGGGGAATTTGCCAGTGCAATATCACTGTCTTCCTTTTAAACAAACAAAACTAAAAAAAAAAGTGTAATGGCTGTTGAAAATAGCAATTCCAGCCCTCGTTAGCACTGTGAAGACCCCAACGTTTGTTGCTCAATTTTCTCCTACTTTTTCTACAGTAAATGACAGTGGATCAGCATATTTGATTTGGGAGAAATGAAGTAACAGCTGCCCAAATTGAGCTTGAGCACTCCTGATTTTGAGGTGTTCAGATCTGGAAGGCAGGGGCTAGATTCCCTTTATGAATATTAGATACATCTGGAAAGGAAAAGTCAATTTCTATTTTCATGGCTCAGAAGTGGAAATCCTCCTGTCCTGTATCTGAAGCTGTCCAGGTCCAGTAGAGCCTCCCCTTCCTTACTTACCATTTTACCTTCTGGTGGGATCCACATACCTCCCTTGCCCAGCTTCAGATAGAGAGGGGCCCTGTCCAGTTAGTCCACCCAGTTCCATCTTTGGGGGCTGCCAGGCGAGGTCACACCAGCATCCCTAAGCCTGTCTGGGGAAGTCTTCTGAGGGTGCTACCTGGGCCAAAGCCTTCTACTCCTTGGTCACACCTCTTCCCTATTCACAGGTGGCACCCCCTTCTAGCAGCCAGCCAGCCCCCCAGCCACAGCAAGCTGCAGCACATGGAGTCTCACAGCTTCCCCCCTCCCTTTCCTGTTGATAGCAGCCAAGGGAATGCTGGGAAATGTTCCTTCTCTGCTCCAAGGCAGGGAGCTGGTCAAGGAACTACAGCTCCCAGGGCCCTATGGGGTCTCAGCTCCCCTACTGAATCCAGGCTGCTCTGAGGCTCCCTTTCTGCAGAGGGGAGGAAGTTACTGTTACAGGTCCCTTCAGAGCTTGGGCCTAGCACTATGGCACCATGTCAAATCCAGTACTGCTCCCAACTCTATCCAGCTCTGCTGCTGGCAGGATCCCTTCCCATTCTTTTTGTTTCCTGTCTCCCCTCCAAGGAGAAGCTCTGCATTGTTCCTGTGTGGGGAATTGAACCCAGGCTGTCTGGGTGAAAGCCAAGAATCCTAACCACTAGACCACATGGGACTTCCATAACACGTTTACATGTTCATATTCAATAACACAATTAAACGTAGCCATTCAAAGTAGCCATTTAAAAGAAGCCATTCAAAAAACTTCAAAAACAGACTTCAAAGAGAAATTGCAGAGTTACAACTGATCTGCAAACTTAACACCATTAATTTGAGCTTGAAGAGGGACTGGGGGTGACTGGCTCACTACAAAAGCAATTTTCCCTCTCTTGGTATTGACACCTCCCTGTCAATTACTTGGAGAGAGCCACATCCACCCTGACTGAATTAGCCTTCAACACTGGTTCTCCCCTTGTATGGTAACTCCCTTTACATCATGTTCCAATATATATTTATGCCTCTATCTGCAATTTTCACTCCATGCATCTGAAGAAGAGGGCTTTTTACCCACGAATGCTTGTGTCCAAATAAATCTGTTAGTTCTTAAGGTGTCACCGGACTCCTCGTTGTTTTTGTGAAATAAAAGCAAAATGCACTCTAAGCTGATCTTAACCCTTTCAATGCCCTTACAAACTTAGATGCTTCTCACCACAGGCCGGCTGGTGGCTTTTCAGCCAGGCTCTCCCCTTTCGTCAGCGCTTCAGTTGCTTGGTGTGGGGGTGTCTGTAGATGTAGGTGGACGAGAGAGACAAAGCATGGCAAATGTCTCTGCTTTTATCATGTCCTTTCTTCCCTCTTGGCTTTGCTCCCCCTTCAGAGTCAGGTGAGCATCACTGCGTCTCTCCAAGCAAGTCTGAGCAATTCCCCTGGGGTGTCCTCTTGCAGGTAAGTGATTGCACTGTAGCTCCCTTGCTGAACAATGGCTGTTGATGGGTTGTTTGACACCCTGTCCGGGTGTTGGTTACTTTCCTTGCTGTTGTCACTGGGGAGCTAATATTTGGCTGACTCCCCCACCTTACAGCATAGTGATAACCACACTGCACAATTCTCATAACTTCATATGCATGAATGGTAAACATCTATGGGTAGAGAAATGACTTTCAGCAGATCATATCCTTTCCCCTGATACCTTACAAGGCATGCTCTGTATATAAGATCACGATTATATGAAAATGAGGAATATGGGGGTTACAGCACACTCCCCCAAAGGTACAGAATGTCACACTGAGATTCTATTTTCATTTGTTATGTAACAGCATTAAAGAGATCCAGTGACTGACCAATGGCATTTTCAAGTGCTAAAATGGCAAGCGCTGTTGGTCTCTCATTGGCCATCAGCGACTGAAGATACGGTTTAATGAGCCAGAGCTTCAAGGCGAGGGTGGCTCTGTCCACTGCCTTCCGTTGCGCTGCTGGGCACCAAGTCCCTGGCGGTCAATATGTGAAGCTGGGAGAAGAGAGTGGGGTGGCAAGCGGTGGTAGAACTTTTGCCACCAGGGTCTAGCTGTCTAACTTCCTCTTCGTACTGCTGGGCCCCCGTTGCCTTCAGGTAACACAGGAACTAAGGCAGGAATAGGGTGAGGAAGCAAGTAAAGCCGAGCAAGGAAGGCAAAAGTTAATCTTATCTTCATGGGCAGCTCGCAATGACGTCCTTTTTCTGTGCCACAGCTGACAACAACATCCCAGACAGAAAAGTAACAGGCCAAAAAGAAACCTAGCAGCTGCTGAAACAGTTCAGTTGGGAGCGTGCTAGACTAACAGGCTCTTCTATCCTCCTTTATGCACGGGCGGGATGTTTTCTGAGAGTGCAGCAGTTCCTTTAACTGCCACGAGTCCCTCATTTCAGGCTATGCAGCAGGAAAAGACAGCATGGGCTTCTGCACCGAGTTGGCCCACCTGACCTTTCATTCTTCTCTTGCTCTTTGTCAGCAAGGAGAAGAAAAAGAAGCTCTCCCTCAAGCTGGAGTCACACGGGCGAGGTAAGGACGACTTCCTGAGTGCTGGCTCCAGTCCTCTGCCCTGCCAGCTGACCTATCGAGGGGCTACCACCACATTCTCTAGATTTGTCCATCAGTCTGTGCCAGAGTGAGCAACAACCCAGTAGGTGGAGTTTCTGTAGTGTAGTGGTTATCACATTTGCCTAACACGCAAAAGGTCCCTGGTTCAAAACCAGGCAGAAACATGCTGGCTTCCTTTTCCCAGATCCCCTTGTTATTCAGAAAGGGCACTCCTCCTATTGGCCTGTCCCTGGGATAACTCCAACCCCTGCATGACAGAGGATGCTGACAGCAGTGGAGAAAGCACCTTGGTGTCAGGCTGGAGAACCTAGAGTAGTTAGGCCAGTCACCATTTGGAGGCTTGTGGCTTGGCCACCTCTGCTGTTGGAGGTTGGCCTATAGAGGCTCTCACTTCCTGCTGGGCTCCTTTGCGTGACTGGCCAAGGGAGGAAGTGAGGCAGGAATGGGGCAATAGAGGAAAGTTGAGCTGAGGAAGGCAGGGAAGAAGCTGTGCGGCTAAGTGGGGTTAGTAGAGCACCACCCTTCATTCTGCAAAGCCTGGGGAGGTGTGGTTGGCTGCTGGGAGGTAGAATCCTGTGCCTGCCTCTTGGCTTCCCAGGAGTGGCTACTTGCAGCCCAGGAGAAGAAGGGAGGTTCTGGGTGAAAGGAAAACAAGCAAAGCTGAGTCCAAGTGGAGAATGGCGGCTCCTTTATGGCCAACCTGGGGGCATGACTGATGGTTTTAGAGGTGGAGGCTGGGCTGGCTGTGAGCAACTGGGATCCAGGAAACCCCCACCTGCCCTTCTGAGGGCTGAACCCATGGAGGTGCGGTTGGCTGCTGAGAGACAGACCCCTGTGGCTGCCTGTTGGCATCCCAGGGATGGCTACTTGCAGCCCAGGAGAAGCGGGGTTCTGGGGGGAAGGAAAAGCAGCAATGGTGAGGCTGAGTGGGCTCCTTTCTGGCCGAGATGGTGGACTGTGGTGAGTCTGGGAGTTGCCTGTAAGCCATAAGTGGACGTAGTGCAGTGAAAACTGCTGCTCCATTCTGGCCGACCTGGGGGCGCCATGGATGACTTGGGAGTGGGGGCAGGGCGCTGGCTGTGAGCAAATGGGATCCAGGAAGCCCCAGCCTGCCCCTCCAGGGGCCGAGTCTTCTTCTCTCCTGCCATGGGGAGCCCGACCTTAAGCCTGCCCAGCATGTGCAGCAGCTCGAGCATTAAGCCTTCCTGTGTGCATAACTGAACTACGCCCTAGTGTAATAAGGTGTAAAGTTTAGATTGTGAATTTATCTTTAATTTCCATGGTAATTTACTTTGATCTTTTATTCCTACCACTTATAATCCTTAAAACTCCATCTTTCTGTAGTTAATAAATCTGTTTTATGCTCTACTTAAACTGGTGTATTTTGCTTGAAGTTCTTGGGAAATCTCAGCTCCATTACAAGGCTGGTTCATGTACTATTCACAGTGAGGGAGGGGTGGACCCTGTGTAATAAACTCACACTGATCAGGCTTCTGATTAAGGCAAGATGGTATGATCCAGGGGTGCAAGGCTGCAGAGCTGTAGGGGGGGGCGACTTTCTATCATTAGTGTTATGAGTGGCTGCAGAAGCATTCATGTAATTCAGTTGGCTGTGTCCCTACCTACGGATGTCTGTGTAAGTGCAATATCTGCCAGAGATTCACAGCTTGTCTCAGCATCACATGTGTGAGAGGGAGCCCAGGTGGTGGGACAAAGGGCTCAGGGGTCCCACTGTTCAGTTGCATCCCATAGATCCCATCACAGACTTTCAACAACCACAGCGGGTGCTCACTGAGACAGAGAGAGAGATGCCAAAATAGTGATATCCAGTGCCAGCAGACATCAAACTATCAGAAATTCTGTGAACAGAGAAGACCCTGCTAGTGGAAAATGGCTTGTGAGGTATCATTAGAAAACGCATAACCTACTGAATATTATCCTCCTGTTAAAATGTGTAGTAACACTGTATGTAAAATTGTGAGATTTTACAGTATGATATTACTGAAAAAGTTACAGTTCTGGGGAACACCCACAGACCAGTTCCTCAGAGACAGCAAGGCAAACAGCTGGTCAAACAGCCATTCTCCTGCAGGGGGAAGGTGTGAAGACATTAAGGGCTGGTCTACACTACGGGGGGAAATCGATCTTAGATACGCAAATTCAGCTACGTGAATAACGTAACTGAAGTCGAATATCTAAGATCGGATTACTCACCCATCCTCACCGCGCGGGATCGATGTCCGCGGCTCCCCTGTCAAATCAGCAACTCCGTTGGGGTTGGGGTTGTTCCGGAATCGATATAGAATCGTCTAGATGAGACGCCATATATCGATCCCCGAGCAATCGATTTTAACCCGCCGATACGGTGGGTAGTCTAGATGTAGCCTTACATTCCATCACAGGGACCTATTGAGGCTGTTGTGGAAAACGACCACAGGATTAATATTTGAATCAGCTCAGCCTGAGGCTCTTTTCTTGGTTACAAGCACGCAGGGGGCGACAGCTATTGGAATACTGTTCCTGAGCTAAAAATCACACAAGCCTTTTACAGCTTAAAACCACAAACAATGACACATACGTTGCACGTTAATTTCCTTATTTGGAATATACTGCAAAATATGATGCAGGTCAAAAGCAAGCTGAACAATCAGTTTTCCATATTTGGCCTTTCCTGTTATTTTTATTACACCTGGTGATATGGGAGCAAGACTCTCCATGTCTCAAGAAATGTCACTACCAACCTAGGCCATTTTCACATGCTGGGGTGCAATCCAGATCAGGCGAGGAGTTGTGTCATCTGTAATCCTGGGTGAGATTCAGTGTTCTGCTGCTGGAGCTCCCCTGTCTGGATACTCCCAGCCAGCGTTCAAGGACGCACTGAGTGTCTGTATGATAAGTAACCCTGGACTGGCAGCTCTGACTCCAGCCGCCTGCTTGTTACACCCCAAGCACATTCTGGTTTGGGTAGAGAAGGCTCAGGGTTTGAGAGAAGGCTGGGGGTAGGAAGCTTCTGTTCATTATGCTGGACCTAACCCCAGTTTTACTTGAGTAAAGAGGAGATATTTGACATTGTGTGATGCTGCTCCTGTGCTCTGTTCCCAAAGTGTTCTGCAGCAGAGGAGGGTCTCTGGTAGTATGTATGTTACTGGCCTATTGGGGTGATGCTGAAACAGGACAGGGTACAGATGGCATTGTGGGGGTGGCATGAACCTTCACTCTTCATTTCCCCTTCCAAGAACAGAAGGGACAGGAATCCTTACCCAGCGAAGGTCACAGTCTCATAGTTCCCCTGCATGACATCTCTGTAGAGGGCTCTCTGAGTGGGGTCCAGCAGAGTCCCCTCTTCCCTGGAGAAATACACAGCCACCTCCTCGAAGGTCACCGCCCCTGAAAGAGCAGGAGTCCAATACTCAGTACCTGCTGACCCACTCACAACCCCACTATTCACGGAACAGCAGCACCAGGGAAATGGAAGCTCCGGGAGGCACATGTTAACAGAGTCCCACCCCACCTTGCTTACAGCAGCCAGGAGGCATCAGAGGGTAGAAAGAGAGAACCTTTGTGTCTCCCATCTGACAGACAGAAGCAGGGTCTTCACATTTATCACATAGCTACTAGCCTAGAGCTTAATATAGGAGATGGGGCTGTCTCTGGACCCTGATAGTGGCTCCCTGGTAGGAATCCAAGCACTCTCCAAATAAAATATATGGAAGAAAGGGGAAGTCAATCATAAAGAATAGAAGTTAGAAGGTCAGAATTGTAGTGCCCATTAACAAAGGTTTAGAGAAAATAGAGCCTATCAAACTAACGGGATATCCTTATTGGATGAGATCAAAAGTTTGGTTGCAGCTAATAGTATTGATGTAATATACCTAAACTTCCGTAAGGGACATGACTTGATTAGCACAATATTTTTACTAAAAAAAACTAGAATGATACAAAATAAACACGGCATACATTAAATAGATTAAAAACTCTGATAGTAAATGGGGAACCATGATCGAGTGGATTTCTTTCTAGCAGGTTCCTGCAGGGATTGGTTCTTGGCCCTGTGCTATTTAACATTCTTATCCATGACTTAGAAGAGAGTACAAAATCATCACTGATAAAGTTTACAGTTGCCACAAAGATTGGGGTTGGTGGTAATTAATGAAATGTCAGTAGATTCAGGCTCCATCGCTGAGAGTCTGGGAAGTTGTCCCAGCCCTGGCTGGAGGGTTATTTCCTGTTCCACAAAGAGGGGAATTTCCATTCCCAACTCCTGTGCCTTGAAATTAGGACCTATCTGACACTACACCCCCATATTCATCATAGTGGTATGATTATAATATGATTAGGACATAATTATGATCTATTTTGTAGAAGATGCATCATGTGTGGTGTCACTAGGAAAAGTTCTGATTTGCTGAATATGATTATCCTATTTGGTGTGCACATATCATGTTCGTATCTGAAGTTATGGATATTGACTCTGTATCTGTATTTCAAATGTGCTTACTCTGGGTAACACCCACAATGAGCCTTTCAGGTACAACAATGAAGAAGCCAGACAGTGCTGATGGCTCAACAAAGACAATGGACTGTGAAGAGCTTAGCCTTCCTGTGAATGTTTCAGCCAGCCTATGAGTCATGGCTACTATGACTCAGCAGGGCCTGTGACCAGACCACATGACACTAAACTCCATTTTAGTACCTGTATTTTTCCACAAACTGGACTAGGAACTGAGTTTGGAACAAAAGGTTCCCACCATATGGAAAAAGCTACATAAGGTGGGGTGTGACATCATCTCTTGGCCTCATTCTCCACACAAGAGAACTTCTGGAAACACCTGAGAAACAAAAACGGATGTGGGGGAAGTGCTGCTCCCAGGATCAAGAGATTTCTAGCTTGTGTATGGAAACTTGGGGGACTGCTTGTACCATCAGTCAGGGTGAGAAATTGCTAATTCAAATTCTATCCATCTAGTATGTTAGGCTTAGTCTGAGTTTTGGTTATTTGCTAAATAATCTGCTTTGATCTGTTTGTTATCACTTATAATCACTTAATCTATCTTTCTGCAGTTAATAAACTTGTTTGATGCTTTATCTTAACCAGCGTATTTTGAGTGAAGTGTCTGGGGAAAATCTCAGCTTGTTGTGCACATCTGTCCCATATCGAGGGGAAGGGGAACTACATTAATGAGCTTGTATTATAGAGATCCCTGTGCACTATAAGATGGTATCATTCTGGATTTATACTACAGCAAGTGTGCAAGGTTAGGGAGTGGGAAATTGGCTCTTGTCTTCTATCTGTCCTTGAGTGGCTTAGGTAACGCACTCAGGTAGCTTAGTTGGCTGCATGGCGCCACCTGCTGTTGTGTTGGGTGATAACAGGCCCTGGAGAGGCTGGCGAAATCTCCAGCAAAGCAGTGTGAGAAGGGCCAGCCCAGCGTGAGGGTTAGAGGACACAGCAGTTCCCAGAAGCTCCACAAACTGCCTCCTGGGGGTGACAACCCATCACGCCCTACACTACACAAGTCTCAGCAGGTTTGCCACATGCTGTCCCCTCCCTTTCTCCACCCGAGATATTTCCTGCTTCCCACCACCTCTAGCAATTCCCACCCTCTTATGCATTTACTGCTCCTCAACCTCCAAGCAGAGCCCGCCACCCTGATAATCTCTTACCTGAGCCAGCTCCATTGCAGCCATTTCCTTGCCCCTGGGAGGACGAGATGATCTGCAGCGAAACATGGATGTTATTCTCTGGCCTGCCGGGGTGAAAAGGGCAAGGTGTGAGAATTCAGACTAGGCTTTTGTCCATTCCACAAGCCGATTCCCCCCAGCTTTTCCCCTGCTAATGCACATTCTAGGTTCTAGCACACTGTGAAGCACAGAGTGACCTTATTCCAGTACAGCCCTAGCCCCCTCCCACCAGGGTGTAACCCTCTGACACATGGGGAAACCCTCCCAGTAACAGTCTCTCTCTTACACGTATCAAGTTTGCGGACAACACCAAGCTGGGAGGGGTTGTAAGTGCTTTGGAGGATTGGATTAAAATTCAAAATGATCTGGACAAACGGGAGAAAATGATCTGAAGTAAATAGGATCAAATTCAGTAGAGACAAGTGCAAAGTACTCCACGTTGGAAGGAACAATCGGAGGCCAGAGAAGAGCAGAAACGAAAGGAGTCACTTTGGGGGATTCTCCCTGTCATTGTCCCCAAGGCAGCTGTCTCAGGTTTACAAAGGTGTTTCATGTTCCAGCCTTTGTACAGTCTCTCCTGGGAGTGCCCCTTTCATGGACTGGGCCTAGTTTTAGTTTTTGGTAGTTAACAAGCTTGGTTTATTGTTCATCTAACCAGTATGTGTGGATTGAAGTGTGTTGGAAACTCTGTTTGGGATAACAAGCTGGTGCATGTCATTTTCCGCTGATGAAATGACAGACTTCATATGAGCTTGGGTCGTTCAGTAGCGTGCTGGACAGTGCAAGATGCACATTTCTGGGGGAAAGTTGGGCACTTGAGAACTTGCTGGTTTTCTCCTGAGGTGTAATTCATGAGTGGCTGTCTAGCAGCACTCAATACTGTGTAGCTGGGAGTGAGTTACATGCTGGAGACTGTGTGTTAATTGGCCAAGAGGGGCTGTTCTCGCGGGAAAACAGTGGAAAAGGCACCCCATGCTGGAGGACTGAGGTACAGCTATTTAACAGTCCAGATTGTACTCTGGGTAACATCACAGACACTCATTATGACAGAGCCTCTTACAACACAGAGAAAGTAAATTCATGTCCCAGAAATCGAAGACTCCAGACAGAGGGCAAGTGTCCCTGGCACTGCTTCTTGCTGACAGAGAGGTTCAGAGACAGTGCGAGAATCCTGGGGAAGCTGGGAACAGGAAGCATGGGCTGGCGGGGTTCGGTGGAGAAAGGGAACAGGAAGGGCAGGGATATTACTGAATCCAGGATCTTAGCAGTACTAGATGACAGGATAGCACATAGTGCAGCCCATTGGAAAACACAATCCCAACTATACAGTACAAAATGATGGGGGTCTAAATTAGTTGTTTCCACTCAAGAGAGTGATCTTGGAGTCACTGTGGATAGTTCTCTGAAAACATCCACTCAATGTGCAGCAGCAGTGAAAAAAAGTGAACAATGTAGGAAATAATTAAGAAAGTGATAGATATGACAGAATATCTCATAGATCATATTTGTAAAAACAGCAAATAAATCCATGATACACCCACATCTTGAATACTGCATGCACATGTCACCCCATCTCAAAAATAGAAATATTGGAATTGGAAAAGGTTCAGAAAAGGGCAACAAAAATGATTAGGGGTATGGGACAGTTATGCCAGACCTAACCCCCAGTTTCACTTGAGCAAACAGGAGATATTTGACACTGTGCAATACGGCTCCTGTGCTCTGTTCCCAAAGTGTTCTGCAGCAGAGGAGGGTCTCTGGTATTATGTGTGTCACTGGCCTATTGGGGTGATGCTGAAACAGGACAGGGTACAGATGGCATTGTGGGGGTGGCGTGAACCTTCACTCTTCATTTCCCCTTCCAAGAACAGAAGGGACAGGAACCCTTACCCAGCGAGGTCACAGTCTCATAGTTCTCCTGCATGACATCCCAGTAGAGGGCTCTCTGAGTGGGGTCCAGCAGAGCCCACTCTTCCCTGGTGAAATACATAGCCATCTCCTTGAAGGTCCACCAGCCCCTGAAAGAGTAAGAGTCCCAACACTAAGGACTTGCTGCCCCACTCAACAGCCCCACTATTTGTGGCAGAGAAGAGTGAATCAAATGGAAGCTCTGGGTGGATCATAGTCAGGAGAGTCCCACCTCGACCTGGCTCAGAGTATCCAGCCAATGCCAGGGTGAGGGGATGAAGAGAGAGCCCCTTATCTCTCCCAGCATATCCATCACCCCCCCTACTAGCCACTGACTGATACAGGAGATGGAGCCCCTAGCAGGGTCCAGGGAGAGCTCGCCTGGTAGGATGCCCAACACCCTCCTCATTGTGAGGAGTGGGATATGAAGGGAGAGGCAGCTCCAATAAGCCTGACTCATGGGTGTCCCCTTTATATCTCACAGCAGCTGATGGTTAATGAGGTCAGGCTCCAGCACTAGGAGTCTGGTCAGTTTGACTAGCTCCATGTAGGTGGGTTATTTTCTCTCTTCACAAATTAGGGCATTTCCACCTCCAAACCTCCTGGGTCTGTTCCTAGAATCTAGGCCACTTAGTAAATAACTCCCAGCAGGTCTGCCACACCCTGGCCTCCTCCTTTCCCCACGCTGTGAATTTCCGGCCCCGCTCCAACCTCCAAACCAGACTCTGCAAACCTTCCCACCTCTGGTGTATTTGCTCTCCCTTTCCTCCAGCAGGAACCCACCAGCAACCCCCCGATAATCTCTACCTGGACTGACTCCACTGCAGCCATTTCTCTTCCCTGTCCCACGCCATGCTGGGATGAGCTGGAGCAAAACATTCTGCAGCCTGTCTGGGGGAGAAGGGCAGTTGTGGGCGTTTCAGAACCGGTTTTAGTTAATTTCACATCACAATTCCCCCAGGCCCTTTCCCTGCAGACAGACACCCTAGATTCTGTCATGCTGGGAAATGCTCAATCTGTTTATTACAATTTAGACCTGGCCCCTCCTGCCAGGCTAAGTCCACAGACACATTTTTAACCTCCCTTCTCTCTCCCCTCACCCCTTCTCTGAACAAAAGGCTAGAAAAGAGCAGAACCAAAGGAGTCACTGTGGGGGATTCCCTCAGACACTGACCCCACGGCAGCCACACCCCAGCAGGGGAAATATGGAGTCAGGAACTGGCTTTTGCTCTGTCTGATCCTTGTTTTGTTCACTGGAAAGTGGTTCTGCCCCAGGATGCAGCAATACATGTGTCTGGGTGGACTAGAGAGCTGGAAATCTCTCCCCCACATTCATTTCTCCCACTGCCCCTTTCAGTCTCTCCTTCCCCTGTCCTCTCTCCCTGCCCCTCTGGCTGGGACAGTCCCATTCCTGGGGGCTTTGCTCTCCCATGGCTGGATTTCCTCCTGGCAACCGCTTAACTGGGAGGAGAAATGAGGTGGTGTTGTTTGTGCAGAGTCACTTTCTTGCCAGACCCTAGGACATTCCCTGAGGTCTTTCAGTTACCTGGAGACTCTGGCTCAGAATTTAGTAGTAACAGGGCCCAGGACTGCCCTAGGGGGCTAGGACCAGCTGCAGAAAGTCATCCCCTGGGCCGGGCAGAGAAGAAGCTTTAATTAAGGTCACTTCCCAGCACAGAGCCCCACTGGGGAGCAGCAGCTGCCAAGCCTGGTCTCCCAGATCACAATGGAGGCTGCAGCATCTGACCCAGGAAGCTGAACCCCAATATCCTGAGCAGAGAGGGACGGAGTGTATGAGCAGCTTCCCTCCTTTAGCTCTCTGGGGAGAGCAGCTAATGGGAGCCCCTCCTCACAGGGAGAATGGCTGATCTCATTTGACCCACTGTCCATCTGGAATCACTCCTTGTCTTTCCATACAGTGACTCTGGATTAACAACGGTCTCAATGACACCGGATTTCAGAAAGAATGAGTTCAGAACGCTGTGGAAAAGACCATCGTGTGGCAGTGCTGACTCCCTTCCCACCTCCCTCACCCCCGCAGATCTAGGACAAGGACTGGGGGCAAAAATTTTCCAAACGGAACCGAAAGTTCCTGCAGTTTTCAAAAGAGGAGAAAAGTAAATTCTGTGAATTCACACTAACAGTGTTTGCTAAGTGGACAGAAAGTTATCACAGTGACAGGGCACGTGACTGGGGAATGGACTTGGTGACCTGGTGACTAGGAGCCAGGACTCTGGTACAAGTTGACCAGAGAGAAGGATCATGGTTAGCAGCAGCCCCCAGACACCCCCTAGTACCCAGAGCCCAGACCCCCAGCCAGGGGCCCCAGACACCCCCCAGCCAGGATCCCATCAGATATTCCCTGGGACGCAGCCCCCAGAGTCCCTGGCCAGGGGACCCCAGATACCCCTCAAAGCCCCACCAGCCAGAGAACCCCCACCACACCATGATTGCCAGGTTGGGAATCCCAAAGGGTTCCCCCCACCAAGAGCCCCCAGCAGCCAGGGACCCCCTCAAGGGACCCACCCCCCCCCCACTGGGAACTCAGTCCCTCACTGCCTGCCTAGGAACTTCCCCACCCTCCAGAACGATCTACCTGACATTTGCCTGGGACCCCCTCCTCTGCCCAGTGTGACCCCTGATGCTTTACAGTGCGACCCATCACTCTGCTTCCCTGGCATGCCCTCACCTAGTGCCAGGGATCCCCTCCCCCAGCTCTGTGCACTGGGCATGGCAACAAAACCAGGAACCAGCGGGGGAAGCACAGACAGAGCCCCTGGCACAGAACCAGGCTCCCTCTAACCCTCTGTCCCGCCTCCCAAGAGACACCCACCCCCACTGTTCTGCAGCCACCAGGCCCCCAGCGATACCCACCTCCAGGACCCATAGCCTCAGGGATGGGCACATCAGAACCACCACCCCCGAAAACCCCAAACCTCCACAACCCACCAACCTGACTAGGGTACCCCCTGCCCAGCCACCCAGAGGCCTCCCCCTACCACAATGCCCCTTCAGCTGCAATCTCCCCACACAGACACCTTCCCTGCCCCTGCAAGTGTTACCACCACAGAGTGTGAGAAGTGGCTAGAAAGTTAACACCACCTCCTGCTGGCCAGTCACACAGGCAGAGGGAGCCTGGGGAGTGCTTCTTTAACAGGAGAATGGAAGGCCTGGAGGGCAAGAAAGATCCACGGGCTGTCACTAGCAAATAATGGCCACCATGGATCCATCCCAGAGGCGGCTGCATCTCAGCACAATGGGAAACAACCCATCATATTCAATTAGAAATAAAACAACTAGAGAGAAGTGGGGCATATGTTTGGGGTATTTTATATCAATCTTTGAGACACGCAGAGAGAACCCTGTCACAAACGACATTTGATAACATGAGAGAAAACCACCAAGATCGGAGGGGATTTGATGTTGCTATTAAATAACTAGTGGAAAAGGGGGACTGTTGGACTGGATTTTATATGACTGTCCAATACATAAACAGAATGTGATGGTCCCCCCCGGCCACGAGGCAACCATTCACGTGAGCAGCTCAGCCTGTCCTGCCTTGTTGATGTCAGCATCTCTTTGTGAGGTCACCACCTCCCCACCACCTTGGACCAATAAGTCTTAGGTCCTGCAAAAAGGCCTTTTTGATGTCACTGCCACATCCCTCCTTTGCTGTGCCAATGTCCTGCCCCTGGCCTGGAACCTTTGGAGGTTTGAGCTACTCCCTGTGGATCACCCCACTCAAGGAGCGTTCATTCTAGTCAGCAAGCCGGCTAGACAGGAAAACATCAGACGCTGCTCCCAGTGCTACACCTCAGTTTTCAGAAATTAGTCGACTTTCTGGCCAGAAGAGACCATTAGATCATCTAATCTGACCCCCTGAATGTCACAGGCCTCCTGTATGACACAAGAGCTACTTTGGGGGCAAACACATTCAAGAAAGGCATCTAGTCTTCATTAAATGACATCAGGAGATGAAGAATCCACCCCTTTCCTTGTAGCTTGTTCCTGTGGTGAATCATCCTCGCTGTTGACTATTTGTGCCTTAGTTGTAATAGGAATTTGTCTCTTTTCACCTTCCAATCATTGGGTCTTGTTATACCTTTCTCTGCAAGATTCAAGAGCCCTTTAATAACCAATCTTTTCTCTCCATTAAGGCACTTCAACACTTCAGAGAAGTCACCTTTCAATCTTCTTTTCATAAGCTAAACAGGTTGAGCTCTTTCAATAGCTCACTAGAAGGTATTTTTCTCCAGCCCTCAGAACATTTAGTAGCTCTTTGCTGCCCTAGCTCCAATTTCACAACATCTTTTTCAAATGAGGACACCAAACTGAAAGCTATTCCAATATCAGTCTCACTGATGCCATGTCACCTCCTGTGACGTTATTGACATAATCTGTAGCTGTATAGATCACCGTTGCGACCACTGTTCTATATTTGCAGTCAATATTGTAGAAAGGTTGTTTTGTAAGGGGTCTATGGAGAGGTTCTGATTGGCTGATTATAATGATGCTATCTCTAGATGTGTATCATTTTTGTAGTTGATGTTATGAATATTGGCTCTATGCTGCCCATATTTCAAACTTGTGCCATAATGGGGGACAAAACAGCTACCTTGTTAGAAGTGGCTTTGCCAATAGATGGAACCTGGGATTTAAACTCCCAATGATTGCACTGTGTTTGGGATCCATTTGAATTCCTCTCCCAGGTCTTTGACACTTTCATCTCCACTCATAGCGACTCTGATAGAGGATTAAAGAAGTCAAAGCATCATCTCCAAGCACAGACAACGGAGAATGCTTCATCACATGACACTTTGAGAAGTGGCTGGATAGAACGTGATGAAGATAAACTCTGCCTGGCTCAGACAAAAGATAACAGTTGTGCAGTGATGAGGAAGGAGGGAATCTCTGAGTCCCCCATCCACGGTCGTGTCTTCACAGTGCTCCCAAGCTGGAGAGTGAAGAACCCCCTCGGTCCCACCGTGAGACTGAGGAACAGGAGGCCTGTCACCCCCATTCCTGCCGTCCTGCATTCCTGGTGTCCAGCATCCCAGAGGGCCTCCGTGCCAGCAACGAAACCCAAACCGTCGTCTGGACTCCCCAGTGCTCCTCCTCAACGGTTCTAAATCAACGGGAGAGTGGAAGGTCCTGGGCGTCGCGCCGGCACCTGGGATCCACTGCACCTGAACAGTGGGGAAAGGTTTCTGTGTTGGGGCATTGTTTAGTGTTTTCTAGTTTCCAAGAGAGGATTTATGGGCCTGAGCGTTAAGCTCCCAAACCCAGTCACTGTTTCATTGTATTCATTAAGTTCGCATTTTCCCCTGTTCCCCCAGCTTTCTGTACCTTTACCCTGACTACACTTACCTTGTTTGTGCCAAACCACCTTGTCTCCTCTTTATTTTATTACACCTCAGAAGGAGGGAGGCAAAATCCACTGGTGATAGAGACAGGAGGGAGTCGAGTTTGTATCTCCTGAGAAAAGGGGCTTTTTCCTTTCCTATTTCTCCCCTACCATTTCTAACATTTTCCTTTGAAGCGTTGCCTTATTCAGCTTGAGGAAACATTAGCTTTTAAGATAAAAACTACGAAATACAGAACTAGAGACATTTTTTAGAAACCTGGGATTTAGACATTTTATTTAAAGCCGGGGGGGGGGTGTTGGAGTTTCTGAGAAGGTTTTTGTTTGCAAGAAGCAACATTGTTGTGTCTGTTATTGTACCAAGTGGGGGAGATGGTTGTCTATAAAGGAAGAGTCAAGACTAAATGCATCCAGTGAGGATGGGATTTGAACCCATGCATGCAGAGCACAATGGATTAGCAGTCCATCACCTTAACCACTGGGCCACCTCATCTGAACTGCAACAAAGGGACAGGAGGAGAAATCTAAGGCCGACAGAGATAGGGACACGAAGGACTTTTTAAATACTAAGCGTAAGCAGGGTCTGAATGACCTCCCCCCTCACATCTAGTGAGGAGCTAGGGAAAGACTTCAGGAACAGACCGTGTTTGCATAGACACACCTACTCTGCCTAGCTATGCAGCATGATGGGGCCGCTTCCCCAAAATGACCAGTTTGGGATGGTCTTGGGTTACAAATCACTTTAGCATTGAGTGGAATAAAATGTTATTCTCCTTCCTGTATGAGTGAAGGCAGCAGAACAGACCTAGCCATCCTGATGGAGGGGTAGATGGGTGAGGAATAGCTTTTATTGGACTGCAGAGAAGGATTGAGGACATCACGCTAAAACAGTGGTCCCCAAATATTTCACATTGTGCCCTCTTAGCCATGGCTGTGGCCCCTCGGAAGCCACGGTCGAGAAGCAGGGCTGGGAGTGGGGCTGTTGCTTGCTGGGGAGAGGGGTGCGGACAGGGGCAAGGGGGTCATCGCTGGGCTGGGAGCCAGAGGCCCAGACTGAGGGTGGGGTTGGGGAAGAGCTGGGACAGAGTGGGGCTGAGTGGTGCTTCCTCCCTGCCCTCCATGGGGGCTGACTCAGGCCCTGAGGTGCCCCCATGAATGTTCCTTTGTGTCTCCCTAGGAGTCACACCCCACATTATGGGGACCACTGAACCCTACTCGCTAAGCAGGGGCTAGTGATGCCAAAGCCCAGGGAAAGGGAGAACAAGTATGGGGGCCCCAGCACCAGAACCATGCAACCCCTTCTGTCTGTGGCTCTGCCCCCTTCCACCCATAGCCCCATCCACTATCACCTCTGTTCCACCCCTTCCCCCACTCAGCCCCACCCTATCACTCCTTTACCCCTGCCCCGCTGCGGCCCTGAGACCAGAGAAGCTCCGTACCCCTGCTGCAGCCCCTGGGCCGTAGCAGGGAGTGGGAGCTCCTCCAGCCCTGGGGCTGACATAGGGGAGACTTTTGCAGGGTGGCCTAATTTGGCCGGGGTCTCCAGTCATGGGCCCCACTGTCCCCTTGGTGATGCAAGGTTTGGGGAGACTGAGCCCCCCCGACCTCCATTACGTGCCGCCCAGGCTACCGCTGCTCAGCGTGGGGCCAGTCTCCCTGTGTTTTCTGCTGCTTGTGCTGGGGAGCCTGGACGGCACTAGGGGTGGGGCCCCCAGCAGCCACCCAAGGCTCCAGGGGGTCAAAGGGCACCGTGTGGCAGTGCAAAGGTGCTCACTGCTCTCCCCTGCCCCAATGCTCCTCCATGGGCCCATAGAGGGTTGGGGGGAGTGAGGAGCAACACTATGTGCTCCATGCGTCCTGGTCACTTTTCCCACTTGGGCTGTGCTGTGAGGGGAGCATCAGAAGCTGCTGTTCTCTGCCCTCCCCTTATGCAGCCCAGCTGAGGAAAGTGACCTGGATGCAGGGAGCTCGGATGACGTCACTTCTCATCTCCCCACCCCCACAGCCCCTAGGGGTACCCAGAGGAGCAGCATCCCAGGGAGGAGCAATGCTAGCTGCTCCATGCACACAGATCACTGTCCGCACGTGGGTGCAGGAGTGGGCGCAGGGGTTGGGGACAAAAGAGCGGGGGAAGGGGTTGGGGTGAAGGGGGTGCAGGAGAGGGTCAGTGGCTGGTGGCACAGGAGGGGGTGAAGGGATTAGGGTGAAGGGGGTGCAGAAGAGGTGCAGGGGTTTGGGGCGCAGGGGTTAGGGGTGAAGGGGGTGCAGGAGAGGGTCAGTGGCTGGTGGCACAGGAGGGGGTGCAGAGGTTAGGGGTGAAGGGGGTTCAGGAGAGGGGCAGTGGCTGGTGGCACAGGAGGGGGTGCAGGGGTTAGGGGTGAAGGGGGTGCAGGCGAGGGGCAGTGGCTGGTGGCAACAGGAGGGGGTGGAGGGGTTAGAGGTGAAGGGGGTGCAGGAGATGGCAGTGGCTGGTGGCACAGGAGGGGGTGCAGGGGTTAGGGGTGAAAGGGGTGCAGGAGAGGGGCAGGGGTTGATGCGCAGGGGTTAGGGGTGAAGGGGGTGCAGGAGGGGGCAGTGGCTGGTGGCACAGGAAGGGGTGCAGGGGTTAGGGGTGAAGGAGGTGCAGGAGAGGGGCAGTGGCTGGTGGCACAGGAGGGGGGTGTAGGATTAGGGTGAAGGGGGTGCAGGAGAGGAGCAGTGGCTGGTGGCACAGGAGGGGGTGCAGGGGTCAGGTGTCAAGGGGGTTCAGGAGGGGGCAGGGGTTGTGGCACAAGAGGGGAGTATGGGAGTTAAGGGCAAAGGGGACACAGTGTAGGGGTTAGGGCACAGGAGGGGGCAGGAGTTGGGGTGAAGGAGGCACAAGGGTTGGGAGTGCCGGAGCTAGGGGGTAAAGGGAGAGGGGGATCGTCTAGGGGCGATGGGGAAGTGCCAAAGTCTAAGTTTTACCCAGGGCACCATTTCCCCTAACGCTGATCCTTGGTAACATTTCTTGCTGGGACGGGGAGGGGAGAGAGATGAGGCGTTTTCTCTCTGTTTCTTTTCCTCTCCATTTTTTGCTCCTTCCTTCAATTCCAGAATCCTCCCTTGTGTTTCAGACTGTGCAGTGACGCCCTCCCAACCCCAGGCCTCTGGAGCCTTTGGAGCAGAAAGATCCCAGGAGCTGAGGGTGAATCCAGGAGTGAGTAGCTGGCAGGAAGGAGTCCTAGCAGTTCTTCTGGGAGCACAGGTGAGGAATGACTCCCCCTTCCCTAGATTCTCCCCATGGGAACAGGGAGGGTTGTGTGGATAAATTCCTGTAACTCTTCTGCCCCCTCTGAGTTGGCAGAAACAAGGGCTGGGTTCAGTATCTGGGGGTTCTGCTTCAATAAAACAATACAAAACTGGCTCGAGCCCCCACCCAGTGACCTGGGACAATTACACATCACCCCCCTGGGTGCCTCTAGGAGGCAATACTTCCCCTCTTGCAAGCAGGGAGTCTGAGCCGCTCCACTCCACCAGCCATTCCATGAACCACTCCAGTGGTCCCTGCAAACTGCTCTGCTGGGGCAGCAAAGAGCCACCAAATGTTCTGAGGGCTGGAGAAAAATGCCTTCTAGTGAGTAGTGAAAGAGCTCGACCTGTTTAGCTTATCAAAAGAAGATTGAAAGGTGACTTCACTGAAGTGTTGAAGTGCCTTCAGGGAGAGAAAAGACTGGGTATTAAAGGGCTCTTTAATCGAGCAGAGAAAGGCATAACAAGACCCAATGGCCGAAAAGTGAAAAGAGAAATTCATATTACAAATAGGGCACAAAAATTCAGCCGTGAGGATGATTCACCACAGGAACAAGCTACCAAGGAAAGGGGTGGATTCGCCATCTCCTGATGTCATTTAATGAAGACTAGATGCCTTTCTTGAATGTTTTTGCCCCCAAAGTAGCTCTTGTGTCATACAGGAGGCCTGTGATATGCAGGGGGTCAGATTAGATGCTCTAATGGTCTCTTCCGGCCATAAAGTTGACTGATTTCTGAAAAACAGAGTGTAGCACTGGGAGCAGCGTCTGATGTTTTCCTGTCTAGCTGGCTTGCTGCCTAGAACGAACACTCCTTGAGTGGGGTGATCCACAGGGAGTAGCTCAAACCTCCAAAGGTCCAGGCCAGGGGCAGGACATTGGCCACAGCAAGGGAGGGGTGTGACAGTGACATCACAAAGGCCTTTTGCAGGACCTCAGACTATTGGTCCAAGGTGGTGGGGAGGTGGTGACCTCACAGAGAGATGCTGACATCAGCCAGGCAGGACAGGGGTGAGGGGCCAGGGAAACCTCAGAGACCCTTGGGGCTTTGCTTCAGCAAGTCTCCTTCTCCAGGTCTCTCTTTGAGGACTGAGAGAGTATTTGGGTTCACGGACGTGAGCGCCAGGAGGAACCTCTTTTGAGTTTTCTCCTTCCCTTGTAGTGATTTTACTAGAAAACAGCCGTCCCTGTTTAGAAGGTAAGAGCCTCCTCGAAGGAAGGGGTATCATGGGGTTGTCACAGTTCAGATGCCAATGCCCCGCCGCCCCCCACTGTAAGGAAGCTCCTGCCACCTGCTCTGTGTTTGCAGGGCGGGGAGAGAGCAGCATCCACGGCAGAGATTTGCTCCTGGCTGCCATGAGCAGAGCAGCAGGCTTAGCTGTCAGAACTTCCTGGAGCTATGAAAGGGGAGGGTCCCATGGCTCTGTAGCAGAATGCAGGGCAGGCGAGTTCACGGCAGGCATTATGGGATACTGGAGGAGGCCAGTTATGGTTATATAATGAACGGCAGCATCTACACTGGCACTCTGTCCCTTTAAGTTTGCTGCAAAAAGCTCTAGGCCTCTCATCGAAGTGTTTTTATTTTGTCACCAAACAGGGCAGTTTTGTCACCAGATGTGGCATTGCAGTGTGTACACCAGCCACGAGCTGCCGACCGAAGGGGAGTTGTGAGGTTTTTCACAGACCTGAGCAATATAATTCTGCTGAAATAATTTTGTAGTGCAGACCTGGCCAAAGATTTTTACACACACACACACACACACACACACACACACAGAGCTTGAAGGAAAACCTCATCTGCTCCTCCGCTTTGCAGAATCCAAACACAAGCAAAGTTTGTCAGGTCCTGGTGGAGATGGCAGGGAGTCAGGTGTGGTCAGACACTGTATTTTAACCAGATGTAAGCACCATGGCTTAGCTCGCTAAAGCACTTGCCTTGTAAAAGCAGGAGATCCTAGGTTCAGGTCCCTAGGGGAGTGGCTTTTGGGGTACATGGTATTGGCTACTGTCAGAAGACAAGATTCAGAGCTAGATGGGCCTTCAGCCTAGCCCAGTGTGGTTTTTCTTATGGTTTAAATTATGCTCAGAGCCACTGATAATAGAGTTATTGAAAGTTTGGGAGATAAGAGCTGATGGGACAGTGGTCCAGTCCCCTCGCAGCTGACCCCCCTCCCTCTGAGACAGGGGCAGGTCTGAGCTCTCGCACCAAATGCTCATTGTGGCTGCCAGAATCTGTGGGCAGCTCATTTAATTTGCATTGAGGGTTGAGTCCTGCTTTGTGCCCAGTGTCTGAGAATGAAAATCCTAAACCGCCTCTTTGAAACAACAAAAGCAGCAGGACGTGTTATTGTCCCTGCCCCAAAGCAGACAGACCAATGGAGAAATGCCACTGAGTCCACGGTAATACTCCACTGCCATTTTACCTTTTTTGCTTGCTAAACTCCCTCCCAACCCTTGTGGGGTCCAGACCCTGGTATTGAGCCTGAGCTGAGATGTCTACACTGCAAATTTACCACCCCACGGCCCAAGCCCCAGGAGCCGGAGCTGGCCTGGGGCAGCCCTGGATGTTTCATTGCAGTGTGGACATAGCCTAGCATATGTCTACACTGCCATTAGCACACCCAAGTCACTATTCTCAAACCCTGGGTCAGCTGATTCAGGCTTTTGGGCTTGTGCGACAGGGTAATAAAATTACAGTGTAGACACTTGGGCTTGAGCCCAGCCTCTGAGACTCCACAAGGGGTGAGGGTCTCCGAGCCTGGGCTCCAGTCTGAGCCCAAATGTCTACACTGCAGTTTTTTAGCCTCACAACCTGAGCCCCAGGAGCCCAAATCAGATCATCCAGGCCAGCCAGGCCACAGGGATTTTATCTCAGTATAGCTTGCACTCTCAGGGTACGTCTACATTGCAATGCAAGCCCAGGGTTAGCAGAAGTCATGTCAGCAGCCCAACACATAAACCTAAAATATGAGGAAAACGACACCACCCACAAATAAGCTGGGCAGGTCCTTCTCCCTAAGGTTCGTAAGCCAGCAACCGAAATCAGATTAACATGAGCCATCTCCTCTCTGCACCCCATCTCACGCTGTGTCCTTAGTCAGTGCAAGCCCAGAGGTGCCTCTGTAGAGTTTCATCTGCCATCCTGGGGGAAAAGGGGGAAATAAGAAGGCACCGTACTCACTATGTTGTCTAGGGTACCTACTCACCCCTCCACAGCCACCCTGTCCTAAAGTTGGTCTAACACATAAATTTTAGCATGAGGACTCAGGCCCCAGCCCACTTGGCTTTGGAACCAATGTCCCCTGCCTAGCAAGTGCTATTGAATTGAGGGTGAGTCCCTCCATCTGGGTCTGCCAAGCACAGTTCTGCTGCCCTCGATTCACACAACAAGGACAACAACCCTTTATTTCTCCTGTCCCAATAACAAGGAGACTGGGAATCCAACACCAGCCAAAAGTGATCATTTTGGCAAGCAACCCAACATGTTCCCAACATACTGTAAAATCCACATGAAGACTCATACACGAAACCTTGCAAGAAAATCTTCCTGAGGGGGTCTGAAGCACCTGCTGCTGGGGGGAAGGAAGGAGCTGTGGGTTGAGATTGAGGGGCACTGGGAATAGGAGGGGGTTGTGGGTTGGGACAGAGGAGAAGGGTGAAGAGGAGCAGGCTCTGGTTGGGAGTGAGGAGCAGTGAGCATAGGAGGGACTGAGGGTTGGGACTGAGTGGCACTGGGCAAAGAGGGGACATGGGTTTAGGCTGAAGAGTATCCTCATTTGGGGATCCAGCAGAACAGGGGAAGGCAGCAGGTGATTCTAATTCCATAGGGATATTTTGTGTGTGTGCGTGCAGGGGAGGAACATGCTATATGCCCAGAGGCCTTTATTCCTCCAGCCTGCAAGGACAGAGGGGCTGTCAGGAAGTTGCCCCTTCAATCCCCCACACCAAAGGCCCTTCTTAGAAAAGGCAAAATCCTGAAGAGAAAAAACATCAAAGAAGACTCCAGAAAGACAGATTTTTAAGATATAATGAGTAGTTTATTACCTGACCAGGGACTTGAACCCTCAGATTAAAAGTCTGATACTTTACCAACTGAGCTAGTCAGACTCACAAACAAATACAGCAAGTTGGTGCAGAGGAGAAACTAGTCAAGGAAACGAAAGCAGGAAACAAAAGGGGAAACCTGCTGCTCTCTCTGGCCTGGTCAACACTACGAGTTTATGTCACATTAACCCTGCATCCGTCCACACAAAGAAGCCCTTTATATTGATATAAAGGCTCTTAATACCGGTATCTGTACTCCTCCTTGATGACGAGTAGTGCTGAAATCAGTATTGCCATGTCAGATCAGGTTAGTGTGGCTGCAATTTGACGGTATTGGTCTCTGGGCGCTATCCCACAGTGCACCATTGTGACTGCTCTGGACAGCAATCTGAACTCGGATGCACTGGCCAGGTAGACAAGAAAGCCCCCGTGAACTTTTGAATTTCATTTCCTGTTTGCCCAGCGTGGAGCGCTGATCAGCACAGGTGACTATGCAGTCCCAGAATCAAAAAGGAGCTCCAGCATGGACTGTTCGGAAGATACTGAAGCTGATCTCTGTATGGGGATGAATCTGTTTTTATCAGAACTCCGTTCCAAGACGAAATACCAAAACACATTTGAAAAAATCTCCAAGGCTATGATGGACAGAGGCCACAACAGGACTCAACGCAGTGCTGAAACTTAAGGAACTGAGACAAGCGTACCAGAAAGTCAAAGAATGAATGGACGCTCATGGAGGGAGGGGCGACTGAGGATTGTAGCTATCCACAGTTCCCGCACTCTCCAAAAACCATTTGAATTCTTGGCTGAGTTTCCCAAAGCCTGAAGGGTCAAAAACATTGTCGCGGGTTGTTCAGAGTATATGTCGTTCCCCCGCTCCTGCCCCCATGAAACGCAAAGGGAAAAAAATCCCCTCTCTCACCTTTTTTCAGTGTCACTGTATGTCTACTGGATGCCGCTGGCAGATGTGGTGCTGGAGCACTACACAGCAGTCAGCCCCTTCCCTTCCCTTGCGGACAGCAGACGGTACAGTAGGACAGGTAA
>NW_026115070.1:822000-938370 GCF_025201925.1 Gopherus flavomarginatus
CCTTTCTTCCATATATTTTATTTGGAGAGTGCTGATTCCTACCAGGGAGCCACTATCAGGGTCCAGAGACAGCCCCATCTCCTATATTAAGCTCTGGCTAGTAGCTATGTGATAAATGTGAAGACCCTGCTTCTGTCTGTCAGATGGGAGACACAAAGGTTTCTCTCTTTCTACCCTCTGATGCCTCCTGGCTGCGTAAGCAAGGTGGGTGGGACTCTGTTAACATGTGCCTCCCGGAGCTTCCATTTCCCTGGTGCTGCTGTTCGTGAATAGTGGGGTTGTGAGTGGGTCAGCAGGTACTGAGTATTGGACTCCTGCTCTTTCAGGGGCCGGTGACCTTCGAGGAGGGGCTGTGTATTTCTCCAGGGAAGAGGGGACTCTGCTGGACCCCACTCAGAGAGCCCTCTACAGAGATGTCATGCAGGGGAACTATGAGACGATGGTCTTGCTGGGTAAGGATTCCTGTCCCTTCTGTTCTTGGAAGGGGAAATGAAGAGTGAAGGTTCATGCCACCCCCACAATGCCATCTGTACCCTGTCCTGTTTCAGCATCACCCCAATAGGCCAGTAACATACATACTACTAGAGACCCTCCTCTGCTGCAGAACACTTGGGAACAGAGCACAGGAGCAGCATCACACAATGTCAAATATCTCCTCTTTACTCAAGTAAAACTGGGGTTAGGTCCAGCATAATGAACAGAAGCTTCCTACCCCCAGCCTTCTCTCAAACCCTGAGCCTTCTCTACCCAAACCAGAATGTGCTTGGGGTGTAACAAGCAGGCGGCTGGAGTCAGAGCTGCCAGTCCAGGGTTACTTATCATACAGACACTCAGTGCGTCCTTGAACGCTGGCTGGAGTATCCAGACAGGGGAGCTCCAGCAGCAGAACACTGAATCTCACCCAGGATTACAGATGACACAACTCCTCGCCGATCTGGATTGCACCCCAGCATGTGAAAATGGCCTAGGTTGGTAGTGACATTTCTTGAGACATGGAGAGTCTTGCTCCCATATCACCAGGTGTAATAAAAATAACAGGAAAGGCCAAATATGGAAAACTGATTGTTCAGCTTGCTTTTGACCTGCATCATATTTTGCAATATATTCCAAATAAGGAAATTAACGTGCAACGTATGTGTCATTGTTTGTGGTTTTAAGCTGTAAAAGGCTTGTGTGATTTTTAGCTCAGGAACAGTATTCCAATAGCTGTCGCCCCCTGCGTGCTTGTAACCAAGAAAAGAGCCTCAGGCTGAGCTGATTCAAATATTAATCCTGTGGTCGTTTTCCACAACAGCCTCAATAGGTCCCTGTGATGGAATGTAAGGCTACATCTAGACTACCCACCGTATCGGCGGGTTAAAATCGATTGCTCGGGGATCGATATATGGCGTCTCATCTAGACGCCATATATCGATCCCCGAGCGCGCTTATATCGATTCCGGAACAACACCAACCCCAACGGAGTTGCTGATTTGACAGGGGGAGCCGCGGACATCGATCCCGCGCGGTGAGGATGGGTGAGTAATCCGATCTTAGATATTCGACTTCAGTTACGTTATTCACGTAGCTGAATTTGCGTATCTAAGATCGATTTCCCCCCGTAGTGTAGACCAGCCCTTAATGTCTTCACACCTTCCCCCTGCAGGAGAATGGCTGTTTGACCAGCTGTTTGCCTTGCTGTCTCTGAGGAACTGGTCTGTGGGTGTTCCCCAGAACTGTAACTTTTTCAGTAATATCATACTGTAAAATCTCACAATTTTACATACAGTGTTACTACACATTTTAACAGGAGGATAATATTCAGTAGGTTATGTGTTTTCTAATGATACCTCACAAGCCATACTGGGTACAAAATTGATCATAATTTTCTAGAAGAGTGAACACAGGGGTACAGATTGACACAGTGTCTGTGTGTGTGTTCCCAGCAGATATGTGGGTATTTCAATCCCTCATAAGCACAATGTTTGGCATCTTCAAGGACCTGGGGAACTGGTCCTGGGAATTCACTAGTTTAGCAAGTGTGAGACTGCATGAAATTGTGAGACACTTTGGTATTAATAATAAAATAATATAATCTGATAAAATTGCAATGAATCATGCTAGGTATGCCATGTAAAGTGTCAGTGAAAATGTTATGATTTGCCAAGTATGATAATTTTGTTTCTATGTTTCTATCACCTTTGTATTGTGAGTTACAGATATGTAAGGTATATCTGTATTTCCAGACTTGTGCAGTTTTTCTGGGTGACACCCCCAGACATATTGGCATCAACATTGCCTAGCATGTTTGATGGCCCATTGAGGGTCATCAGCTGTACAATGAACCTATGGACCAAGGGGATACACCTATTGAGTCAGCAAGACATGCCGGGGTTTGCCTGTGTAATGAAACCTCCAAAGCTTTTCCATGCCATGTGCTGTGAAGCTTGTGTTTGGGACACAGGAAGTACAAGCCACATGGCAAAAGGAATATAAAGCGCAGCTGCATCATCTCCATCTTGTCTTCAATCCCCCTTCCTACCTCTGGAGCAACTTCTCTACAAACTGAACCCTGGAACAAAGGACTGAATGACCCATCCAAGCTGTGGATGCGTTCCAGACAGACTTTCAAGCCAGCAACTCACCAATACTGCTAAGAACCTGATATATCCATTTTGGAATGTATCTGACTGCTTTTCCATTTAAATTCTTTCTGTCTTTCTTTCTTTTAAACCTTTAGTTTAGATGCTAAAGAATTGTCTGGAAGGATGGAATTTAACTTCATTCTTTCATTTGTTCTTTCTTCTAAACATTTAGTTTAATTGCTAAAGGATTGGCTGGCAGCATGGTATTTTGGATGAGATCCAAACCTGGGTAATGTGGCTAACCTTCTACCCACCCACTTCCTGGATCCAATTAGGATCACTCTCCTGCTGCCCTCTGGCCATGCTGTATCACAGTGAGCAGAGTTTTTAAATAACCTCTCACTGTACGGGACCTAGTTGCTGATTAGGAGTCAGAGAACTGTCATGCAATAAAGGGGGCCGTGTGATTTCTTTTTTCAGAGTCTCGTTAACCAGTGTGTGGGATCAGAAGCACAGTTTGTGACTGGTCAGTGAGTTTAACTTCAGTGTTAACCACCAGTATGGGGAGCATCTGCTCTCCCTTTTTCAGCCTGCTCTGACCTTGGCATTTTCAGTGAGGACTGCCCCAGGCACACTAGGTCACACTAAGCACTGAAGATAAATTAACAGAATGTTTTTGATGATCAAGTTGTATGAAATCAACTGAACTCCTTTGTTTTTCTTTCATCTGAGCGGAGTTTCTGGTTTTCCAACGTGATATGATCTCCCAGCTGGAACAAGGGGAAGAGCCATGGGTCCCAGAGCTCCAGGGTTCAGAGGAAAGAGAGATCCTGAGATCTCCCCGCACAGATGAGGAAACATTAAACCAACTCAGAATCTGTAAGTGCCTGAAGGAAACATCTAGGATGCCCTACAAAGCTCTTGGGAAGTCTCTCAGTTCATTATTGTCCATAGCAGGGGTCGCATCCGCAGGGTAAATATAGCTCAAGGCTTCCTATAGATGCTAGCAGACACCGGGCAGTAGCTTTCTCCCTTCCCCCTGTGAAGTTGGATGGGATGTGAAGGCTGAATTGATCCCCTCCTCTCTCCTGTTGGGGGGAGCTGAGTTCCTGATTTTTATTTGTCCTCTCTCCAGCACTTGTTTTGGTTTGGCCTTCCCCTTTCCATCCCTGTTTGAGGTTTCTGTCTCTATCACAGCAGGTGATGCAATGACGTGTGAGGTTCAGCACAGACCAGAAAAAGAGCAGGGAAACCAGCCAGGGGAGAAAATGGATAAATTTATTTCCTGTCAGGGAACTCAGAAGGGCCTTAAGGAAACCAGAATACAGCAGGAAATCTGCAGGGAAAAGCAAAAAAAATACATGTGCTGAGTGTGGGAAAAACTTCACTTACAGATCAGGCCTTTCTCAACATCAGAGAATCCACACAGGGGAGAGGCCCTGTGAATGCAATGAGTGCGGGAAAACTTTCAGTCGCAGCTCGCACCTTATTGGGCATCAGAGAATCCACACAGGGAAGAGATCCTATGAATGCACTGAGTGAGGGGAAAACTTTCAGTCGCAGCTCACACCTTATTCGGCATCAGAGAATCCACACACAGGAGGGGTCCTATGAATGCAGTGAGTGCGGGGAAAACCTTCAATCGCAGCTCTCACCTTATTCAGCATCAGAGAATCCACACGAGCAAGAAGCCCCTCGAATGCCGTCAGCAGGCCTGCACAACTCGTAAAGTGGTGATGTAGAGAAATCTCTGTATTAACTATCTCTATAAATCTTTATAACGTTGCATTGTGTTATTTTGTATTAAGTATCTTTATCTTTATGACATTGCATCCGGCATGATGTTATTTTGTAATTCATATGACTTGGCATTGTGCCTCTCTATTTTCATACAACTTTGTATTAGATCCCTATATAGAGAATTGGTAGAAAACTTTGTATCAAATGTTATAGCCCCTAAGGATAGTATAGTTAAAGTAAAAGAAAACATGTGCCTTTTTGCTAGAAGTAGAATAAGATCTTCCCCCGCACTCTGTAATCAATTGCTCTATTGACTGAATGAGGTGTGAATGAGTGAGGCTTGGAAGACACCCACCTCCAGACAGCTACAACAGTTGAAGAGGGAATGGGAGCCAGAGCAAAGGACAATACAACTTGTCAAGTGGGCCCAATAAAGAAGAGCAGACATATTGATGGCCTCAGGGATTAGAAGCAAGCACCTTCTTTAGAAAACACCCTCTTTGAGCAGCATTGGGACAACACCCAGAGAAAAGCAGCACAAAGACCAACGGACGCAGACCCAGATTTTGAATCTGGTCTAGATTTGCATAAGAGGGAAGCTGCTATAAATGCGAGGTGTCTTGCAGAAGGACCCCGGATCTCGTCTTGTCACCATCGGACCATCGATTTGGATCGGTAGAAGCCCGGCTCCACCCCTCCCCCATCTAACTCACCTGGCCAGTGCAGTTAAGGGGAGCAACTAGTTGGTAACAACAGCAAGACGGAGTGTGTTTATGTCTGTGTGTGTGCGTGAATGCATGACTGTGATATATATCTCATGTGCATATCATAGAGTATTAATTGATACCTGTATTACTAATAAATGTGGCATTTTGCCTTAATCCCCCTGAAAAGTTCCTGTACAGTACTTTGAGTAAAACAGCGAGGGCCACAATACTCCAAAGAAAACAGCTGAGGACCGAAACCCCCCGGCCCTGCGGAAACACCCCCCACTCAGGACCTCCCAGCCTGGCGGAAACACCCCGCCCAGCCCTGCAGAAACAAACCCTCCTTCCCCAGCGCCGCCCCACCAAAACAGCTGTGGGTCAAAAAGGAAGGTTGGTGGTGGGGAGGTGTTACTTGATGTTAAATCAACCAGGGACTCCCAGCCAAAGAGGTGGCTGGGAGCCCTCAGGGTCAAATTAAAGGGCCTGGGGCTCTGACGACTGGGGGAACCCGGAGCTTTTCAGGGCTGGGGCAGGGATTTAAAGGTCCCAGAGCTCCTGCTGCTGAGGGGAGCCTGAGCCCTTGAAATCCCAGCCTCACTCCATCCCCTGGAGCTGCCGCCAGGATTCAAAGGGCTCTGTGCTGCCTGCAGCCACAGGGATCCCTGAGCCCTTTAAATCTCAGCTGCTGCCGGGATTCAAAGGGCTCTGGGCTGCCCGTGGCGGTGGGGAGACCTGAGACCTTTAAACCTCAGCTGCGGCCGGGAATCTCTGCGAGCAGCCCAGAGCCCTTTGAATCCCGGCCGTGGCTGGCAGGCCTGGCTTTAGGAAGTGCGGGGCCCCGCAGGGATGACTGGGGAAAAAAAAAGCCTTTCAGTTCTTAACAACCGGTTCCCTATAAAAAGTTCTGCCACAGTATGTATTTTTTGTACCAGTAGGGTTACCATACGTCCGTATTTTCCTCCCAGATGGCGATTTAAGAACCAAAAAGCCTGACATGTCCGGGAAAGTACAGATGTATGTTAACCCTACCTAAAAGGTCTTTTTTAAAAAGATGGGTCTGAACTAGAAATGAGCTCTGCCACTCCCTTAGGGTGTGCTAGGGTGCACATGTGTGGGTCCCAGCTGCTCCCTGCCCATCTCATTGAAGCAGGTGTGCAGGGTTACTTCCCTCGGAACTGCAGGGCACCAGTGAACATGGGGCTGGCTGGAGGTGGGGGAGGGGGAGGATGCGAGAGGTAGGGTCTGGCTGCAGGCTGGGCAAGGGGTGTGGGGCAGGCTGGAGACAAGAGGTGTGGGGTGGGCTGGCTGGCTTCAGGCAGGGCCACAGGGAGGGTGCTGCATGGGTTGGCAGGGCTGGAGACAAAGGAGTGCGGGACTGGCTGGCTTCAGGCAGCGGGGTGTGGCAGGGGTTGGCTGGAGACGGGTTGGTGCAGGGCTGAAGGCAAGGCAGGGGGTACGGGGTTGGCTGGAGACAGGGCAGGGGGTGCAGGGCTGGTGCGGGCAGAGCAGGCAGTGTGGCAGGGGCTGGCTGGAGACAGGGAAGGGGGTGCAGGGCTGGCTGGAGACAGGGGTTGGTGCAGGGCTGAAGGCAAGGCAGGGGGTGTGGGGCTGGCTGGAGATGGGCAGGCTGCAGGCAGGAACTGGTGCAAGCAGGGCAGGAGGTGCGGGGCTGGTGCGGGCAGGGGGTGCAGCAGGGGCTGGCTGGGGATGGGCTGGCTGCAGGCAGGGCAGGGGGTGCAGGTACAGGGGGTACAGCCCATCCTCTATGGTGAGTGCCTCCTCCTCCTCCCCCCTCTCCCACTAGGGTAGCAGCAGCAGCCTGGGGCTTGGGGGCTATTTCAAGGGCCCGGGGCGCCCCTGCTTCCACTGCCCCAGCTCTGTAAATAGCCGCGGGAACCCTGGGGAAGCGGCGGGGCTCCAGTGGCTATTTAAAGGGCCGGGGAGGTAGAAGCAATGGGAGTCCTGGACTTTTTAAATAGCCCCCAGAGCCCCGCAGCCATACCCCAGGGCTCCAGCAGCAGGGCTCTAGTGGCAATTTAAAGGGCCTGGGCTTCCAGCTCCTGCTGGGAGCCCCAGGCCTTTTAAATTGCCCCCTGGGGAAACTGGGCCACCCTGGTACAGCGCACTGGCTTTTGCTGGTACTGGGGCTTGGGTGCGGGGTCCTCTTAGGAGCGAGGCCGATTCAAGGGAATTGGTTAAATTGGCCTAAAGCCGGCCCTGGTGGCTGGGATTTAAAGAGCTCTGAGCTCCCCGCCCGCCTGCCCAGAGCCCTATAAATCCTGGCCGCGGCTGAGATTTAAAGAGCTCTGGGCTCCCTGCGGCTGCGGGCAGCTCAGAACCTTTTGAATCCCGGCCGCGGCTGAACTTTAAAGGGGTTTGGATTCCCCGCGGCTACGGGCAGCCCAGAGCCCTTTGATTCCCGGCTGCGGGACGCACAGTGAGACTTCACGGGCCGCACGTTGCCCGTGGGCCGTATGTTGTGCAGGCCTGGCATGGAGGGGCAAAATAGGTAAGAAATTTCCGTGGCCTGTCACTAGCAAATAGTAGCCACCATGGATCCTGCCAGAGGTGGCTACATCTTAGCACTGTGGGAAGCAACCCTTCACAGAGACCATTTGTCTTGTGGTTTGGGATACTTCTCAAGACATGCTGCACTCAGAGTGACCCCCTCATCCTGTGCCAGCTGGAGAAAAGAAAAGGGGCCAGCCAACTCTCCCACTACCAGCTGCGAACCACTGATCCCCAAACAGGGGGAGGCCTCTGGCTTTGATGTGTATTAAATATCAGGCTGGTCTCTTTCTTTGGCAAATATCTAACAGAGCTAAAAGAGGAAACAAATGATCCTCAAAGGAGAGGGGAAAGACAATCACTGGGAAATGTAATCCCCTGCAACATCCAGAATGGAGAGCGACTCAGGGCAACAGGTTCCCCCGAAGGAAGAAGTTTTTGGGATTTAGAAACATAAGGAACAGCACAAAACTTGAGAGGATTGTTAATTGACATTTGATAATGACACAGAGGGAAAACCTGAGCTTTCAGATCAGTGTTCAGAAATGAAAGACAAAGGGTGGAAATCAGAGATTTTGGATCCATTTTGCAAATTATAGAGAGGAAAGTGGAAAATCAGAGGGATTTTATATCAGTTGTTGATAGGAGGTAAAATCTGAGTGTTTCACATGAATACTTGATAAATGAATAAAGAGGAAATGGGCAACATTTGCAAACATTTTGTGTTCAATAATCTGAGAAAAGGTGTAAATCTGAGATTTTCTTATTATTTTATAATTAGAGACAGGAAAATCTCAGGGCATATTCAATTAGAAATAGACAACTAGAGAGAAGTGGGGCAAATGTTTAGGTTATTTTATTTGAATCTTTGAGATTTGCAAAGAAATTGTGTCACAAACTGCATATTTGATAACATGAGAGGAAAACACCAAGATCTGAGGGGAGAGAGTCACTTTCCTGTCAGGGCCCAGTGCTCCCTCCCCCTCCCCCTCCGGGGTCTCTCACTCACTGGGGGCTCCAGGCGGGGCTGGTGCGGTCAGAGCCTGGGGCTGCCTAGGGGGCAGGTCCCAGCTGGAGAAAGCCCCCCCCCCCGGCCAGGATAGGAATGTGCTACTGGTAGCAGCCTGGGGCTGGACCCTCTCTATGGGGGACACTTGCTCCCCCCTCCCCTTCCTGGCCCTTCCCACGCCCTGTTGCCAGCAGAGAGTGGCCCCCCCAGCCCAGCCCAGAGGTGTCCCTGTCTCAGGCCCCCCCCCAGCCTCTGCCCAGTTCAGAAATCACTCGGGGGAACCATTTCCCACCTACACAAGGACAAATCACTGCAGGTGAAAATGGGGGGAAACACCCCAAACCTGAGATCTGAACTGGCCATTGGCAAAGGGGAGAGAAAATGGGGCACAATGGGGGGAGGGGAACAGGGAACTTCTCAGGGGTTTGAGGGAAGGGGGTGTCAGCCTGGATGTTGCTTGTTGCTCTCTAGGGAGAAAGGGGGCAGGACAGGAGAGGAGGGGGGTCTCCACGGAGGGGGCAGTGGTAATTCCGAGGGGATCTCAGCCCTCCCTTTTTCTCCCCGCTCCTCAGGGGTCACCTGCTCTTCTCCCCTCGCCCCCCGGCCATGTCCCGGCTGCACAGACATTTTCCATCCATCCCTTTCCCAGGTCTCCCCCCTCCGCAGCCCCTGCCCGACCCCACGCAGGGGCTGCTAGGTGTAATGCATGTTCAGTAGGGATTTCTCCCCTACTAATGCTGGGGTGTCCTTCTCCTATAGGTTAGTCTACTAATGATCTCATCTTGGTGCCATGTGTGTCAGTTCATTGCCATGGCACTCGTGTGCTTAGACATCTGAGGATGCTCTATAGAAAAGCTCCTTGAGTGGGGTGATCCACAGGGAGTAGCTCAAAGCTCCAAAGTGCCTGGCCGGGGCAGGACATTGGCACAGCAAGGGCGGGGTGTGGCAGTGACATCACAAAGGCCTTTTGCAGGACCTCACACTATTGGTCAAAGACTATTGGTGAGCAGGTGGTGACCTCACAGAGAGATCCTGACATCAGTCAGGGGCCAGGGGCTAGGGAAACCTCAGAGACCCCTGTGGCTTTGCTTCAGCAAGTCTCCTTCTCCAGGTCTCTGTCTGAGGACTGAGAGAGTATTCGGGTTCACGGACGTGAGCGCCAGGAGAAACCTCTTTCCAGTTTTCTCCTTCCCTTGTAGTGATTTTACTAGAAAACAGCCGTCCCTCTTTAGAAGGTAAGAGCCTCCTGGAGGTGTGAAACCTGTTCAGTCTGATCCATCTGGTGAGAGTTGAATTCTAGGCATGGAAAACATGAGCTTAAGGAGGCAGAATTTTATTCCGCACCTGGGATTTTGTCCCTTAGAATCATGGGGACATTAGGGTTTGTCCTTTGTGTTTCACCTTTTCCTCCATCCACCTGTCCCTCCCTCCTTTCTCTTCATCTCTTCTTTTGTCCTTTCTCCTGTTCCCCTCCCAACACCAGGACGAGTGTGTGCGTGTGTGTTGCGGGGGAGTGCTCTGCAGCTCTCACTGTGGGAGTTCCACCCAAAAATGTGAGGCTGAAATAGTGCTCAGGCAGTCAGGGCTGGATTAACCTTTTGTTGGCCCTGGCACCAAACATATTTGTGGGCCCCAGTATAGTCACTGTGGGCTCCGAGTGTGGGCCTGGTGGGGCAGTGCCATTGGTGCCTTCGTATACCCGGTACTGAACCTCAGAGACATTTTTCATTTTGATCACACACCTCTCCATGACTATATGCATTGCCATACACAGCTCCCTCAGCCCGCGGGTTTTCTTATTGAGCTGTACACCCATGTGGGTTTACCAGTGTCCACAGTGAGCAGAACTTTCATAGTGACCAAGGAAACTCCCCACAGATTTATCTCTTTCCTCATTCAGACCTTCTCTAGCCATGTCTCCAGTACCCCCCATGTCACCAGTCACTGCATGTGGTCCTAGTCTCAGCTCAAAGTCCTAAAGCCAGCAGACACCTGATCAGTTCTGACAGATCCCTCCCTCAGCCCCCATCCTGCCATGTGAGCAAGCCACCTGCAAACACCATTTCCCCAAAGTGAGGACTTAGCCCTTGGGAATCTGAAGACACCAGCGTCTCTCCCTCTGCTCCCATCTACGTGCTAGTCTGCTACCTGGTCACCACCACCTCTCCCCATACTTGTTTCCTTTCTACTTTGGACATGCTCCCAACCAGCTGGAAGCTCCCTCTGCAAGCCTGACCTGCTCCCGCCTTCCCTGCTCCCCCGACATTCCTTTCCTACTGGTGACCTCTGTTCCTTGAGGTTAACTCCAGTGTCTTTAGGTGCTCTAGCTTAATGGCCCCAGGAGTCATAGAGCCACTTGTAGTTTCTCTAGCTACAGCCATGGGGCAACTGCCAGAGGCCAGCCTTAGACAGCTGCAGCTACTAGCCGCAGGAGCGGAGGCAATGCCAAGGCTGAGCATGCTTGAACCTTGCAAGGGCAGCACTAGGGACTCTAAATCCTCAGCACTGGCCCTAGGCAGCTGCAGACTCTGGAGTTAGGCACTTTCCTCCTCTAGGTTCCTGCATGGTTACAGAACTGCAGTAAAGTGGAACAATTATCAGCTTCTGTGATTGGAAGATGTCTGGATCCATCTAATAAGACCGTCCTACATAAATGAGGAAAGTTGAGGTGCCTTTATTATTCTTTTGTTCCATTCTTTGTTTCTATGGGGAATTTGCCAGTGCAATATCACTGTCTTCCTTTTAAACAAACAAAACTAAAAAAAAAAGTGTAATGGCTGTTGAAAATAGCAATTCCAGCCCTCGTTAGCACTGTGAAGACCCCAACGTTTGTTGCTCAATTTTCTCCTACTTTTTCTACAGTAAATGACAGTGGATCAGCATATTTGATTTGGGAGAAATGAAGTAACAGCTGCCCAAATTGAGCTTGAGCACTCCTGATTTTGAGGTGTTCAGATCTGGAAGGCAGGGGCTAGATTCCCTTTATGAATATTAGATACATCTGGAAAGGAAAAGTCAATTTCTATTTTCATGGCTCAGAAGTGGAAATCCTCCTGTCCTGTATCTGAAGCTGTCCAGGTCCAGTAGAGCCTCCCCTTCCTTACTTACCATTTTACCTTCTGGTGGGATCCACATACCTCCCTTGCCCAGCTTCAGATAGAGAGGGGCCCTGTCCAGTTAGTCCACCCAGTTCCATCTTTGGGGGCTGCCAGGCGAGGTCACACCAGCATCCCTAAGCCTGTCTGGGGAAGTCTTCTGAGGGTGCTACCTGGGCCAAAGCCTTCTACTCCTTGGTCACACTTCTTCCCTATTCACAGGTGGCACCCCCTTCTAGCAGCCAGCCCCCCAGCCACAGCAAGCTGCAGCACATGGAGTCTCACAGCTTCCCCCCTCCCTTTCCTGTTGATAGCAGCCAAGGGAATGCTGGGAAATGTTCCTTCTCTGCTCCAAGGCAGGGAGCTGGTCAAGGAACTACAGCTCCCAGGGCCCTATGGGGTCTCAGCTCCCCTACTGAATCCAGGCTGCTCTGAGGCTCCCTTTCTGCAGAGGGGAGGAAGTTACTGTTACAGGTCCCTTCAGAGCTTGGGCCTAGCACTATGGCACCATGTCAAATCCAGTACTGCTCCCAACTCTATCCAGCTCTGCTGCTGGCAGGATCCCTTCCCATTCTTTTTGTTTCCTGTCTCCCCTCCAAGGAGAAGCTCTGCATTGTTCCTGTGTGGGGAATTGAACCCAGGCTGTCTGGGTGAAAGCCAAGAATCCTAACCACTAGACCACATGGGACTTCCATAACACGTTTACATGTTCATATTCAATAACACAATTAAACGTAGCCATTCAAAGTAGCCATTTAAAAGAAGCCATTCAAAAAACTTCAAAAACAGACTTCAAAGAGAAATTGCAGAGTTACAACTGATCTGCAAACTTAACACCATTAATTTGAGCTTGAAGAGGGACTGGGGGTGACTGGCTCACTACAAAAGCAATTTTCCCTCTCTTGGTATTGACACCTCCCTGTCAATTACTTGGAGAGAGCCACATCCACCCTGACTGAATTAGCCTTCAACACTGGTTCTCCCCTTGTATGGTAACTCCCTTTACATCATGTTCCAATATATATTTATGCCTCTATCTGCAATTTTCACTCCATGCATCTGAAGAAGAGGGCTTTTTACCCACGAATGCTTGTGTCCAAATAAATCTGTTAGTTCTTAAGGTGTCACCGGACTCCTCGTTGTTTTTGTGAAATAAAAGCAAAATGCACTCTAAGCTGATCTTAACCCTTTCAATGCCCTTACAAACTTAGATGCTTCTCACCACAGGCCGGCTGGTGGCTTTTCAGCCAGGCTCTCCCCTTTCGTCAGCGCTTCAGTTGCTTGGTGTGGGGGTGTCTGTAGATGTAGGTGGACGAGAGAGACAAAGCATGGCAAATGTCTCTGCTTTTATCATGTCCTTTCTTCCCTCTTGGCTTTGCTCCCCCTTCAGAGTCAGGTGAGCATCACTGCGTCTCTCCAAGCAAGTCTGAGCAATTCCCCTGGGGTGTCCTCTTGCAGGTAAGTGATTGCACTGTAGCTCCCTTGCTGAACAATGGCTGTTGATGGGTTGTTTGACACCCTGTCCGGGTGTTGGTTACTTTCCTTGCTGTTGTCACTGGGGAGCTAATATTTGGCTGACTCCCCCACCTTACAGCATAGTGATAACCACACTGCACAATTCTCATAACTTCATATGCATGAATGGTAAACATCTATGGGTAGAGAAATGACTTTCAGCAGATCATATCCTTTCCCCTGATACCTTACAAGGCATGCTCTGTATATAAGATCACGATTATATGAAAATGAGGAATATGGGGGTTACAGCACACTCCCCCAAAGGTACAGAATGTCACACTGAGATTCTATTTTCATTTGTTATGTAACAGCATTAAAGAGATCCAGTGACTGACCAATGGCATTTTCAAGTGCTAAAATGGCAAGCGCTGTTGGTCTCTCATTGGCCATCAGCGACTGAAGATACGGTTTAATGAGCCAGAGCTTCAAGGCGAGGGTGGCTCTGTCCACTGCCTTCCGTTGCGCTGCTGGGCACCAAGTCCCTGGCGGTCAATATGTGAAGCTGGGAGAAGAGAGTGGGGTGGCAAGCGGTGGCAGAACTTTTGCCACCAGGGTCTAGCTGTCTAACTTCCTCTTCGTACTGCTGGGCCCCCGTTGCCTTCAGGTAACACAGGAACTAAGGCAGGAATAGGGTGAGGAAGCAAGTAAAGCCGAGCAAGGAAGGCAAAAGTTAATCTTATCTTCATGGGCAGCTCGCAATGACGTCCTTTTTCTGTGCCACAGCTGACAACAACATCCCAGACAGAAAAGTAACAGGCCAAAAAGAAACCTAGCAGCTGCTGAAACAGTTCAGTTGGGAGCGTGCTAGACTAACAGGCTCTTCTATCCTCCTTTATGCACGGGCGGGATGTTTTCTGAGAGTGCAGCAGTTCCTTTAACTGCCACGAGTCCCTCATTTCAGGCTATGCAGCAGGAAAAGACAGCATGGGCTTCTGCACCGAGTTGGCCCACCTGACCTTTCATTCTTCTCTTGCTCTTTGTCAGCAAGGAGAAGAAAAAGAAGCTCTCCCTCAAGCTGGAGTCACACGGGCGAGGTAAGGACGACTTCCTGAGTGCTGGCTCCAGTCCTCTGCCCTGCCAGCTGACCTATCGAGGGGCTACCACCACATTCTCTAGATTTGTCCATCGGTCTGTGCCAGAGTGAGCAACAACCCAGTAGGTGGAGTTTCTGTAGTGTAGTGGTTATCACATTTGCCTAACACGCAAAAGGTCCCTGGTTCAAAACCAGGCAGAAACATGCTGGCTTCCTTTTCCCAGATCCCCTTGTTATTCAGAAAGGGCACTCCTCCTATTGGCCTGTCCCTGGGATAACTCCAACCCCTGCATGACAGAGGATGCTGACAGCAGTGGAGAAAGCACCTTGGTGTCAGGCTGGAGAACCTAGAGTAGTTAGGCCAGTCACCATTTGGAGGCTTGTGGCTTGGCCACCTCTGCTGTTGGAGGTTGGCCTATAGAGGCTCTCACTTCCTGCTGGGCTCCTTTGCGTGACTGGCCAAAGGAGGAAGTGAGGCAGGAATGGGGCAATAGAGGAAAGTTGAGCTGAGGAAGGCAGGGAAGAAGCTGTGCGGCTAAGTGGGGTTAGTAGAGCACCACCCTTCATTCTGCAAAGCCTGGGGAGGTGTGGTTGGCTGCTGGGAGGTAGAATCCTGTGCCTGCCTCTTGGCTTCCCAGGAGTGGCTACTTGCAGCCCAGGAGAAGAAGGGAGGTTCTGGGTGAAAGGAAAACAAGCAAAGCTGAGTCCAAGTGGAGAATGGCGGCTCCTTTATGGCCAACCTGGGGGCATGACTGATGGTTTTAGAGGTGGAGGCTGGGCTGGCTGTGAGCAACTGGGATCCAGGAAACCCCCACCTGCCCTTCTGAGGGCTGAACCCATGGAGGTGCGGTTGGCTGCTGAGAGACAGACCCCTGTGGCTGCCTGTTGGCATCCCAGGGATGGCTACTTGCAGCCCAGGAGAAGCGGGGTTCTGGGGGGAAGGAAAAGCAGCAATGGTGAGGCTGAGTGGGCTCCTTTCTGGCCGAGATGGTGGACTGTGGTGAGTCTGGGAGTTGCCTGTAAGCCATAAGTGGACGTAGTGCAGTGAAAACTGCTGCTCCATTCTGGCCGACCTGGGGGCGCCATGGATGACTTGGGAGTGGGGGCAGGGCGCTGGCTGTGAGCAAATGGGATCCAGGAAGCCCCAGCCTGCCCCTCCAGGGGCCGAGTCTTCTTCTCTCCTGCCATGGGGAGCCCGACCTTAAGCCTGCCCAGCATGTGCAGCAGCTCGAGCATTAAGCCTTCCTGTGTGCATAACTGAACTACGCCCTAGTGTAATAAGGTGTAAAGTTTAGATTGTGAATTTATCTTTAATTTCCATGGTAATTTACTTTGATCTTTTATTCCTACCACTTATAATCCTTAAAACTCCATCTTTCTGTAGTTAATAAATCTGTTTTATGCTCTACTTAAACTGGTGTATTTTGCTTGAAGTTCTTGGGAAATCTCAGCTCCATTACAAGGCTGGTTCATGTACTATTCACAGTGAGGGAGGGGTGGACCCTGTGTAATAAACTCACACTGATCAGGCTTCTGATTAAGGCAAGATGGTATGATCCAGGGGTGCAAGGCTGCAGAGCTGTAGGGGGGGCGACTTTCTATCATTAGTGTTATGAGTGGCTGCAGAAGCATTCATGTAATTCAGTTGGCTGTGTCCCTACCTACGGATGTCTGTGTAAGTGCAATATCTGCCAGAGATTCACAGCTTGTCTCAGCATCACATGTGTGAGAGGGAGCCCAGGTGGTGGGACAAAGGGCTCAGGGGTCCCACTGTTCAGTTGCATCCCATAGATCCCATCACAGACTTTCAACAACCACAGCGGGTGCTCACTGAGACAGAGAGAGAGATGCCAAAATAGTGATATCCAGTGCCAGCAGACATCAAACTATCAGAAATTCTGTGAACAGAGAAGACCCTGCTAGTGGAAAATGGCTTGTGAGGTATCATTAGAAAATGCATAACCTACTGAATATTATCCTCCTGTTAAAATGTGTAGTAACACTGTATGTAAAATTGTGAGATTTTACAGTATGATATTACTGAAAAAGTTACAGTTCTGGGGAACACCCACAGACCAGTTCCTCAGAGACAGCAAGGCAAACAGCTGGTCAAACAGCCATTCTCCTGCAGGGGGAAGGTGTGAAGACATTAAGGGCTGGTCTACACTACGGGGGGAAATCGATCTTAGATACGCAAATTCAGCTACGTGAATAACGTAACTGAAGTCGAATATCTAAGATCGGATTACTCACCCATCCTCACCGCGCGGGATCGATGTCCGCGGCTCCCCCTGTCAAATCAGCAACTCCGTTGGGGTTGGTGTTGTTCCGGAATCGATATAAGCGCGCTCGGGGATCGATATATGGCGTCTAGATGAGACGCCATATATCGATCCCCGAGCAATCGATTTTAACCCGCCGATACGGTGGGTAGTCTAGATGTAGCCTTACATTCCATCACAGGGACCTATTGAGGCTGTTGTGGAAAACGACCACAGGATTAATATTTGAATCAGCTCAGCCTGAGGCTCTTTTCTTGGTTACAAGCACGCAGGGGGCGACAGCTATTGGAATACTGTTCCTGAGCTAAAAATCACACAAGCCTTTTACAGCTTAAAACCACAAACAATGACACATACGTTGCACGTTAATTTCCTTATTTGGAATATACTGCAAAATATGATGCAGGTCAAAAGCAAGCTGAACAATCAGTTTTCCATATTTGGCCTTTCCTGTTATTTTTATTACACCTGGTGATATGGGAGCAAGACTCTCCATGTCTCAAGAAATGTCACTACCAACCTAGGCCATTTTCACATGCTGGGGTGCAATCCAGATCGGCGAGGAGTTGTGTCATCTGTAATCCTGGGTGAGATTCAGTGTTCTGCTGCTGGAGCTCCCCTGTCTGGATACTCCCAGCCAGCGTTCAAGGACGCACTGAGTGTCTGTATGATAAGTAACCCTGGACTGGCAGCTCTGACTCCAGCCGCCTGCTTGTTACACCCCAAGCACATTCTGGTTTGGGTAGAGAAGGCTCAGGGTTTGAGAGAAGGCTGGGGGTAGGAAGCTTCTGTTCATTATGCTGGACCTAACCCCAGTTTTACTTGAGTAAAGAGGAGATATTTGACATTGTGTGATGCTGCTCCTGTGCTCTGTTCCCAAAGTGTTCTGCAGCAGAGGAGGGTCTCTGGTAGTATGTATGTTACTGGCCTATTGGGGTGATGCTGAAACAGGACAGGGTACAGATGGCATTGTGGGGGTGGCATGAACCTTCACTCTTCATTTCCCCTTCCAAGAACAGAAGGGACAGGAATCCTTACCCAGCAAGACCATCGTCTCATAGTTCCCCTGCATGACATCTCTGTAGAGGGCTCTCTGAGTGGGGTCCAGCAGAGTCCCCTCTTCCCTGGAGAAATACACAGCCACCTCCTCGAAGGTCACCGGCCCCTGAAAGAGCAGGAGTCCAATACTCAGTACCTGCTGACCCACTCACAACCCCACTATTCACGGAACAGCAGCACCAGGGAAATGGAAGCTCCGGGAGGCACATGTTAACAGAGTCCCACCCCACCTTGCTTACAGCAGCCAGGAGGCATCAGAGGGTAGAAAGAGAGAACCTTTGTGTCTCCCATCTGACAGACAGAAGCAGGGTCTTCACATTTATCACATAGCTACTAGCCAGAGCTTAATATAGGAGATGGGGCTGTCTCTGGACCCTGATAGTGGCTCCCTGGTAGGAATCCAAGCACTCTCCAAATAAAATATATGGAAGAAAGGGGAAGTCAATCATAAAGAATAGAAGTTAGAAGGTCAGAATTGTAGTGCCCATTAACAAAGGTTTAGAGAAAATAGAGCCTATCAAACTAACGGGATATCCTTATTGGATGAGATCAAAAGTTTGGTTGCAGCTAATAGTATTGATGTAATATACCTAAACTTCCGTAAGGGACATGACTTGATTAGCACAATATTTTTACTAAAAAAAACTAGAATGATACAAAATAAACACGGCATACATTAAATAGATTAAAAACTCTGATAGTAAATGGGGAACCATGATCGAGTGGATTTCTTTCTAGCAGGTTCCTGCAGGGATTGGTTCTTGGCCCTGTGCTATTTAACATTCTTATCCATGACTTAGAAGAGAGTACAAAATCATCACTGATAAAGTTTACAGTTGCCACAAAGATTGGGGTTGGTGGTAATTAATGAAATGTCAGTAGATTCAGGCTCCATCGCTGAGAGTCTGGGAAGTTGTCCCAGCCCTGGCTGGAGGGTTATTTCCTGTTCCACAAAGAGGGGAAGTTCCATTCCCAACTCCTGTGCCTTGAAATTAGGACCTATCTGACACTACACCCCCATATTCATCATAGTGGTATGATTATAATATGATTAGGACATAATTATGATCTATTTTGTAGAAGATGCATCATGTGTGGTGTCACTGGAAAAGTTCTGATTTGCTGAATATGATTATCCTATTTGTGTGCACATATCATGTTCGTATCTGAAGTTATGGATATTGACTCTGTATCTGTATTTCAAATGTGCTTACTCTGGGTAACACCCACAATGAGCCTTTCAGGTACAACAATGAAGAAGCCAGACAGTGCTGATGGCTCAACAAAGACAATGGACTGTGGAAGAGCTTAGCCTTCCTGTGAATGTTTCAGCCAGCCTATGAGTCATGGCTACTATGACTCAGCAGGGCCTGTGACCAGACCACATGACACTAAACTCCATTTTAGTAGCTGTATTTTTCCACAAACTGGACTAGGAACTGAGTTTGGAACAAAAGGTTCCCACCATATGGAAAAGCTACATAAGGTGGGGTGTGACATCATCTCTTGGCCTCATTCTCCACACAAGAGAACTTCTGGAAACACCTGAGAAACAAAAACGGATGTGGGGGAAGTGCTGCTCCCAGGATCAAGAGATTTCTAGCTTGTGTATGGAAACTTGGGGGACTGCTTGTACCATCAGTCAGGGTGAGAAATTGCTAATTCAAATTCTATCCATCTAGTATGTTAGGCTTAGTCTGAGTTTTGGTTATTTGCTAAATAATCTGCTTTGATCTGTTTGTTATCACTTATAATCACTTAATCTATCTTTCTGCAGTTAATAAACTTGTTTGATGCTTTATCTTAACCAGCGTATTTTGAGTGAAGTGTCTGGGGAAAATCTCAGCTTGTTGTGCACATCTGTCCCATATCGAGGGGAAGGGGAACTACATTAATGAGCTTGTATTATAGAGATCCCTGTGCACTATAAGATGGTATCATTCTGGATTTATACTACAGCAAGTGTGCAAGGTTGGGGAGTGGGAAATTGGCTCTTGTCTTCTATCTGTCCTTGAGTGGCTTAGGTAACGCACTCAGGTAGCTTAGTTGGCTGCATGGCGCCACCTGCTGTTGTGTTGGGTGATAACAGGCCCTGGAGAGGCTGGCGAAATCTCCAGCAAAGCAGTGTGAGAAGGGCCAGCCCAGCGTGAGGGTTAGAGGACACAGCAGTTCCCAGAAGCTCCACAAACTGCCTCCTGGGGGTGACAACCCATCACGCCCTACACTACACAAGTCTCAGCAGGTTTGTCACATGCTGTCCCCTCCCTTTCTCCACCCGAGATATTTCCTGCTTCCCACCACCTCTAGCAATTCCCACCCTCTTATGCATTTACTGCTCCTCAACCTCCAAGCAGAGCCCGCCACCCTGATAATCTCTTACCTGAGCCAGCTCCATTGCAGCCATTTCCTTGCCCCTGGGAGGACGAGATGATCTGCAGCGAAACATGGATGTTATTCTCTGGCCTGCCGGGGTGAAAAGGGCAAGGTGTGAGAATTCAGACTAGGCTTTTGTCCATTCCACAAGCCGATTCCCCCCAGCTTTTCCCCTGCTAATGCACATTCTAGGTTCTAGCACACTGTGAAGCACAGAGTGACCTTATTCCAGTACAGGCCTAGCCCCCTCCCACCAGGGTGTAACCCTCTGACACATGGGGAAACCCTCCCAGTAACAGTCTCTCTCTTACACGTATCAAGTTTGCGGACAACACCAAGCTGGGAGGGGTTGTAAGTGCTTTGGAGGATTGGATTAAAATTCAAAATGATCTGGACAAACGGGAGAAATGATCTGAAGTAAATAGGATCAAATTCAGTAGAGACAAGTGCAAAGTACTCCACGTTGGAAGGAACAATCGGAGGCCAGAGAAGAGCAGAAACAAAGGAGTCACTTTGGGGGATTCTCCCTGTCATTGTCCCCAAGGCAGCTGTCTCAGGTTTACAAAGGTGTTTCATGTTCCAGCCTTTGTACAGTCTCTCCTGGGAGTGCCCCTTTCATGGACTGGGCCTAGTTTTAGTTTTTGGTAGTTAACAAGCTTGGTTTATTGTTCATCTAACCAGTATGTGTGGATTGAAGTGTGTTGGAAACTCTGTTTGGGATAACAAGCTGGTGCATGTCATTTTCCGCTGATGAAATGACAGACTTCATATGAGCTTGGGTCGTTCAGTAGCGTGCTGGACAGTGCAAGATGCACATTTCTGGGGGAAAGTTGGGCACTTGAGAATTTGCTGGTTTTCTCCTGAGGTGTAATTCATGAGTGGCTGTCTAGCAGCACTCAATACTGTGTAGCTGGGAGTGAGTTACATGCTGGAGACTGTGTGTTAATTGGCCAAGAGGGGCTGTTCTCGCGGGAAAACAGTGGAAAAGGCACCCCATGCTGGAGGACTGAGGTACAGCTATTTAACAGTCCAGATTGTACTCTGGGTAACATCACAGACACTCATTATGACAGAGCCTCTTACAACACAGAGAAAGTAAATCCATGTCCCAGAAATCGAAGACTCCAGACAGAGGGCAAGTGTCCCTGGCACTGCTTCTTGCTGACAGAGAGGTTCAGAGACAGTGCGAGAATCCTGGGGAAGCTGGGAACAGGAAGCATGGGCTGGCGGGGTTCGGTGGAGAAAGGGAACAGGAAGGGCAGGGATATTACTGAATCCAGGATCTTAGCAGTACTAGATGACAGGATAGCACATAGTGCAGCCCATTGGAAAACACAATCCCAACTATACATACAAAATGATGGGGTCTAAATTAGTTGTTTCCACTCAAGAGAGTGATCTTGGAGTCACTGTGGATAGTTCTCTGAAAACATCCACTCAATGTGCAGCAGCAGTGAAAAAAAGTGAACAATGTAGGAAATAATTAAGAAAGTGATAGATATGACAGAATATCTCATAGATCATATTTGTAAAAACAGCAAATAAATCCATGATACACCCACATCTTGAATACTGCATGCACATGTCACCCCATCTCAAAAATAGAAATATTGGAATTGGAAAAGGTTCAGAAAAGGGCAAGAAAAATGATTAGGGGTATGGGACAGTTATGCCAGACCTAACCCCCAGTTTCACTTGAGCAAACAGGAGATATTTGACACTGTGCAATACGGCTCCTGTGCTCTGTTCCCAAAGTGTTCTGCAGCAGAGGAGGGTCTCTGGTATTATGTGTGTCACTGGCCTATTGGGGTGATGCTGAAACAGGACAGGGTACAGATGGCATTGTGGGGGTGGCGTGAACCTTCACTCTTCATTTCCCCTTCCAAGAACAGAAGGGACAGGAACCCTTACCCAGCGAGGTCACAGTCTCATAGTTCTCCTGCATGACATCCCAGTAGAGGGCTCTCTGAGTGGGGTCCAGCAGAGCCCACTCTTCCCTGGTGAAATACATAGCCATCTCCTTGAAGGTCACCAGCCCCTGAAAGAGTAAGAGTCCAACACTAAGGACTTGCTGCCCCACTATTTGTGGCAGAGAAGAGTGAATCAAATGGAAGCTCTGGGTGGATCATAGTCAGGAGAGTCCCACCTCAACCTGGCTCAGAGTATCCAGCAAATGCCAGGGTGAGGGGATGAAGAGAGAGCCCCTTATCTCTCCCAGCATATCCATCACCCCCCTACTAGCCACTGACTGATACAGGAGATGGAGCCCCTAGCAGGGTCCAGGGAGAGCTCGCTGGTAGGATGCCCAACACCCTCCTCATTGTGAGGAGCGGGATATGAAGGGAGAGGCAGCTCCAATAAGCCTGACTCATGGGTGTCCCCTTTATATCTCACAGCAGCTGATGGTTAATGAGGTCAGGCTCCAGCACTAGGAGTCTGGTCAGTTTGACTAGCTCCATGTAGGTGGGTTATTTTCTCTCTTCACAAATTAGGGCATTTCCACCTCCAAACCTCCTGGGTCTGTTCCTAGAATCTAGGCCACTTAGTAAATAACTCCCAGCAGGTCTGCCACACCCTGGCCTCCTCCTTTCCCCACGCTGTGAATTTCCTGCCCCGCTCCAACCTCCAAACCAGACTCTGCAAACCTTCCCACCTCTGGTGTATTTGCTCTCCCTTTCCTCCAGCAGGAACCCACCAGCAACCCCCCGATAATCTCTACCTGGACTGACTCCACTGCAGCCATTTCTCTTCCCTGTCCCACGCCAGGCTGGGATGAGCTGGAGCAAAACATTCTGCAGCCTGTCTGGGGGAGAAGGGCAGTTGTGGGCGTTTCAGAACCGGTTTTAGTTAATTTCACATCACAATTCCCCCAGGCCCTTTCCCTGCAGACAGACACCCTAGATTCTGTCATGCTGGGAAATGCTCAATCTGTTTATTACAATTTAGACCTGGCCCCTCCTGCCAGGCTAAGTCCACAGACACATTTTTAACCTCCCTTCTCTCTCCCCTCACCCCTTCTCTGAACACAAGGCTAGATAAGAGCAGAACCAAAGGAGTCACTGTGGGGGATTCCCTCAGACACTGACCCCACGGCAGCCACACCCCAGCAGGGGGAATATGGAGTCAGGAACTGGCTTTTGCTCTGTCTGATCCTTGTTTTGTTCACTGGAAAGTGGTTCTGCCCCAGGATGCAGCAATACATGTGTCTGGGTGGACTAGAGAGCTGGAAATCTCTCCCCCACATTCATTTCTCCCACTGCCCCTTTCAGTCTCTCCTTCCCCTGTCCTCTCTCCCTGCCCCTCTGGCTGGGACAGTCCCATTCCTGGGGGCTTTGCTCTCCCATGGCTGGATTTCCTCCTGGCCACCGCTAATGGGAGGAGAAATGAGGTGGTGGTGTTTGTGCAGAGTCACTTTCTTGCCAGACCCTAGGACATTCCCTGAGGTCTTTCAGTTACCTGGAGACTCTGGCTCAGAATTTAGTAGTAACAGGGCCCAGGACTGCCCTAGGGGGCTAGGACCAGCTGCAGAAAGTCATCCCCTGGGCCGGGCAGAGAAGAAGCTTTAATTAAGGTCACTTCCCAGCACAGAGCCCCACTGGGGGAGCAGCAGCTGCCAAGCCTGGTCTCCCAGATCACAATGGAGGCTGCAGCATCTGACCCAGGAAGCTGAACCCCAATATCCTGAGCAGAGAGGGACGGAGTGTATGAGCAGCTTCCCTCCTTTAGCTCTCTGGGGAGAGCAGCTAATGGGAGCCCCTCCTCACAGGGAGAATGGCTGATCTCATTTGACCCACTGTCCATCTGGAATCACTCCTTGTCTTTCCATACAGTGACTCTGGATTAACAACGGTCTCAATGACACCGGATTTCAGAAAGAATGAGTTCAGAACGCTGTGGAAAAGACCATCGTGTGGCAGTGCTGACTCCCTTCCCACCTCCCTCACCCCCGCAGATCTAGGACAAGGACTGGGGGCAAAAATTTTCCAAACGGAACCGAAAGTTCCTGCAGTTTTCAAAAGAGGAGAAAAGTAAATTCTGTGAATTCACACTAACAGTGTTTGCTAAGTGGACAGAAAGTTATCACAGTGACAGGGCACGTGACTGGGGAATGGACTTGGTGACCTGGTGACTAGGAGCCAGGACTCTGGTACAAGTTGACCAGAGAGAAGGATCATGGTTAGCAGCAGCCCCCAGACACCCCCTAGTACCCAGAGCCCAGACCCCCCAGCCAGGGGCCCCAGACACCCCCCAGCCAGGATCCCATCAGATATTCCCTGGGACGCAGCCCCCAGAGTCCCTGGCCAGGGACCCCAGATACCCCTCAAAGCCCCACCGGCCAGAGAACCCCCACCACACCATGATTGCCAGGTTGGGAATCCCAAAGGGATCCCCCCACCAAGAGCCCCCAGCAGCCAGGGACCCCCTCAAGGGACCCACCCCCACACTGGGAACTCAGTCCCTCACTGCCTGCCTAGGAACTTCCCCACCCTCCAGAACGATCTACCCTGACATTTGCCTGGGACCCCCTCCTCTGCCCAGTGTGACCCCCTGATGCTTTACAGTGCGACCCATCACTCTGCTTCCCTGGCATGCCCTCACCTAGTGCCAGGGATCCCCTCCCCCAGCTCTGTGCACTGGGCATGGCAACAAAACCAGGAACCAGCGGGGGAAGCACAGACAGAGCCCCTGGCACAGAACCAGGCTCCCTCTAACCCTCTGTCCCGCCTCCCCAAGAGACACCCACCCCCACTGTTCTGCAGCCACCAGGCCCCCAGCGATACCCACCTCCAGGACCCATAGCCTCAGGGATGGGCACATCAGAACCACCAACCCCGAAAACCCCAAACCTTCACAACCCACCAACCTGACTAGGGTACCCCCTGCCCAGCCACCCAGAGGCCTCCCCCTACCACAATGCCCCTTCAGCTGCAATCTCCCCACACAGACACCTTCCCTGCCTCTGCAAGTGTTACCTCACAGAGTGTGAGAAGTGGCTAGAAAGTTAACACCACCTCCTGCTGGCCAGTCACACAGGCAGAGGGAGCCTGGGGAGTGCTTCTTTAACAGGAGAATGGAAGGCCTGGAGGGCAAGAAAGATCCACGGGCTGTCACTAGCAAATAATGGCCACCATGGATCCACCCCAGAGGCGGCTGCATCTTAGCACATTGGGAAACAACCCATCATATTCAATTAGAAATAAAACAACTAGAGAGAAGTGGGGCAAATGTTTGGGGTATTTTATATCAATCTTTGAGACACGCAGAGAGAACCCTGTCACAAACGACATTTGATAACATGAGAGAAAACCACCAAGATCGGAGGGGATTTGATGTTGCTATTAAATAACTAGTGGAAAAGGGGGACTGTTGGACTGGATTTTATATGACTGTCCAATACATAAACAGAATGTGATGGTCCCCCCCGGCCACGGGGCAACCATTCACGTGAGCAGCTCAGAGCCCTTTGAGGAGCTGATTTAAGGGCGGGGGGGGGAGCTGGAAGGCTCCCTGGACAATGGAAGGGGGCCGCAGGGGAATTGGGAAATGGGGTCTGGGCAGTCTCCATGGGGGATGTGCTCCTCCCTTCCCTTCCCTGGTAGAGAACGGGAACCTCATCCCATCCCACTCCAGTGGGAGCCATGTTCTGGGGAATGACCCAGGGCAACAATTTCCCACCCAAACAAGGACAAATCGCTGCAGATGAAATGGGTGGGAAAATCCACCCCCCATCGGAGAGATTTTAAATTGACATTTGAGAAGTATGGAGAGAAAAGGGAAAATCAGAGGCAATTAGAGAGCTGATCATTGGCGGGGGGGAGAGGAGAATCTCCCTAGATTTTATAGCCACGTGTGATAATGAGAGAGAAAAGGGGAAATCTTGAGAGAATGTGTGTGTGGGAGGAAGTGGCAAAAACAGGGACAGGATCCAGTTAACTCACCTCCCTCCCACCCCGGGAATGTCCTGGCTGCGCAGAGACAGATCTACACCCCCACCCCAGTGACCTCCCCCCCTGCAACTCCGGCTTCTCCTCCCCCCTCGACACCTCCGCCCTCACACCAAAGGGGGGGCTCTGCCAGCGCCTCACCCTGAGCTCAACTCCTGCTGCTCCCCCCAGCCCGGATTGTGCCCTTTAGCCCCCCACGAACCCTGCCTCCAGCTGCCTGACCCCCCCCTGCCCATCAATTTCCTGCTCTGCGCCCGCCCCTCCCAAGCTCCCTGTTACTCCCCCGCCCTGCTCCAGCCCCGCCCCCAGCGCCGGCGGAACGTTACGGCTGGTCCGGGCAGAGGGAAGGGCAGCGGCTTCAGCGGCTGTTACTGGGCATGCGCAGTGCCGGGGAGTAGCACATTGCTATGGGGAGGGATTTAATACACCGCCCCCCTCGCCTGGCCCGGGGTCCGCCCCTCCCCCCCACACGACGGCCGGGCCCCGGCCCCCCCATCCCAGCGGGGCGGGCGGGCGGATCATCCTGCAGCTCCACTGGGGCCGAGGCGCCTTCAAGGCTTCTCCCAGGCTCCCTGGGGCAGAGTCACTTTCCTGCCCCCCAGCGCCTCTCATTCCCCGGGGGCTCCGGGTCACAATGTCCCACCGCCCTTCCCCCGCCTGCAGCTCCGGCTTCTCCCCTCCCGCCCCCGCCAGCCACACCAAGGGGATCCCCCGGGGCCCCAGTCTCTGTCCCCACCTGGATCCCAGCCGGGGCCGGGGGCAGATCCTGGCTGCAGCTGAGAACAGCGGCTCCGCTGCGGCTCGGGCAGCTCCAGCGCTGCTGGCATCACGTGGAGAACCAGGAAGCAGCTGTTCAGCCCGGGCTCGGTGTCACAATGTGCCAGAGCCCCGCCCCCAGGAGCTGCCCTGCCCATGGGCTGTGCCAGAGCCCCGCCCCCAGGAGCTGCTCCGCCACCGCTCTGTGCTGGAGCCCCGCCCCCAGGAGCTGCCCCGCCCCTGCTCTGTGCTGGAGCCCCGCCCCGAAGAGCTGCCCTGCCCCCGAGCTGAGCCAGAGCCCCGCCCCCAGGAGCTGTCCGCACCTGGGATGTGTCAGAGCCCCGCCCCCTGGAATTTCCCCATGTTGGGTCTCTGAGCTTTGTTCTCCTGCCGCCTTCTTCCCAGCACCCCCTGCTCCCTTCCTGTGTCTGCAAACACCCCCCCTCCCCCGGGGCCGGCTGCAGTGCTCGCTGAGGCTGACTCCAGTGGCTGAAGTTGCCTCCATCTCTGCTTCACCTGGAGGGGGAGAGACAAAGAGAGGAGATGGTCCCAGGGTGTGAAACCAGAATCAGGGGGCAAGGAAAGAAGGACTGTTTGGAAAGGTGGGGTTTTTTTGTGGGGCGGGGGTGAGCCAGAGGGATTCAGAAGAAGTTGGGCAGCAGAGGCTCAGGGAAATTGAGGGGAACCTCCTGGGTGTCTCAGCGTTGCCCAGGGTTTGTACAGCACCTTGCATAATATGGGGTCTGATCTCAGTCATGGTCTGTGCAGCACCTGGGAGCCCTGATGTCTGTTTCCTGATCACAGGCTCTGGGAATGGAGAGAGGGAAACCTCAGCACCTGAAGGTTAATGCAGCCCTGTGCGCAACCCCTGCTAGGGTGATCCGACAGCAAATGTGAAAAATTGGGATGGGGGTGGGGTTAATAGGCACCTATATAAGAAAAAGACCCAAAAATCGGGACATCTAGTCATGCTAGTCCCTGCTGTTCTCATAAGGGGTCGGCTTAGAGAGGGTTTGGCTACACTTGCAGCTGTCCAGCGCTGGGAGTTAAAGCTGTCTTCCTACAGTTGTTTAGGGAAAGCGCTGCAGTGTGGACACACTGACAGCTACCAGCACTCTGTCATGGCCACATTTGCAGCGCTGTTGGGAGTGGTGCATTATGGGCAGCTATCCCAGCATTCAAGTGGCTGCAATGTGCTTTTCAAAAGAGGAGGGTGGGGTGGAGTGTGACACGGAGCGTGGGGGAGACAGAGCGAGTGGATTTTTGGAGCTGACACTATGTCAGCTCCCTGCCTGGCAAGTTCAAGCCTCCTCCCCCACCCCTCTCTCATTCACTAAATGCAAATAGCCGCCTTTGTTCTTTTCCTCACAGACCAGATAAGCCGCTGATCCAAAACAGACCCCCCTCCCCCGTGCCCACCCGGCTGCTTCTCTCCTCAAGCAAACACCAGCTGTGGGTGTTCCAAAGGGATCCCCCTGCCTCTGCTCATTCACTGCAAACAGTAACTGTGTTTGGTTTTTAGATAAGCAGCTCCGGGAGCCTTGAGCTCACAGCAAAGCAAACAGAGGCATCACACCAAAACAAAGAGCGTTATCTCTACTTAAAAGCATTATGGGAAGGTTCCGGAGGTCAGTGACAGCGTAGTAAGATTAATCACTGTTTACACTGGCACCCCAGCGCTGCATCACCAGCTCTGTTCTCTTTATTCCTCTCGTCGAGGTGGAGCACATGCAGCACTGTAGCCAGGGAGATCCAGCGCTGTATGTGGCTTGCCAGTGTGGACGGGGAGTAAGTTACAGCGCTGTAAAGCCACCACCTGCACTGTAACTCTCAAGTGTAGCCAAGGCCTGAGTTGTAGTAATAATAGCAGCCAAGAATCCGGTGGCACCTTCTAGACTAACAGACGTATTGGAGCATGAGCTGTCGTGGGTGAATACCCACTTCGTCAGATGCAACAATAGTCCCATATGGGCTAGTGGTCAGGATTCCTGGTTTTCACCCAGGTGGCCTGGGTTCAGCTTCTGGTGTGGGAAGAGTGCAGAGCTTTTGCCCAGAGTGGAGGCAGGAAATGAAAGGAACAGGAAGGGATCCTGCCAGCAGTGGAGTTAGACAGTGTAGGGAGGGGACCCCAGAAGTGGGGGTGGGGCAGTGGTTTGGGGGGAGATGAGGGAAGGATCCCAGCAGTGCGGGAAGTTGACAACCTGGAGAGCACAGGCCTGGAATGGGGACCTGGAAGAGTGAATGTGTCCCTCTAAACCCATCAACTGCAGACTAGGCAGGCTTGGAAGAATTGTGTATTTGTTGGTAAATGTCAATTTCTGTGTAAACACACAACCCAATGGCAAAATATTTCCATCAATAATCATCAAAATTGACAGATGGGCAAAGTAAGAAACATGCTGCTTGAGAACTTATCATGTTGTAGGAGCAGCAGTGATCTGTATGCTCTGTATAACCTGTATGCTCAAAAGGTCTGTTAAACTCCCCGAGCTTGTGTCCTTTCCCGCTTTGAATGCCTGTGAAGTGGCTTTCCCACTCTCCTTTGTACCTCCAGTGAATGCCCTTCACCCGGCCCATCTGGCCAGTGGTTCGCTGTGTTACATTCTATTGCACCTCAGGGAGACTGATCTTCATCGCACCGTCCATCGCTGCGCTGTGGGACACTTACCTTAAAGGATCCTGACATCTCCACTGCCAGGCCTGTCCTGGGAGCGTGAGTATGAGTGTGACACCCTCTCCCATCCCTTCTTTTGAGCTTAGCTATCAAGCTAATAAATGTGCTGCTTTCTGCCAAACTCTGGGGGGGAGGGGCATTATTAGTCCTCTCTAAGCTTACTAACTGACCCAATTTTGGGTAACACAAGCAACATTGTTTGATCTGTTATTGTACCAAAGGGGGAGATGGTTGTCTATAAAGGAGGGTGAAGACTAAATGCCTCTGATGAGAATGGGATTTGAACCCATGCAGGCAGAGCATAATGGGGTAGCAGTCCATCACCTTAACCACTCGGTCACCTCATCTGAGCTGTCAAAAAACAGACAGGAGGAGAAATCTAAGGCCGGCAGAGATAGGGACACTAAGGAGTTTTTAAATAGTAAGCGAAAGCAGGGTCTGAATGAGCTCCCCTCTCTCACCTAGTGAGGAGCTGGGGAAAGACTTCCGGAACAGACCGTGTTTGCATAGACACACCTACTCTGCCTAGCTATGCAGCATGATGGGGCCGCTTCCCCAAAATGACCAGTTTGGGATGGTCTTGGGTTACAAATGACTTTAGGATTGAGTGGAATGAAATGTTATTCTCCTTCCTTTATGAGTGATGGGCAGCAGAACATACCTAGTCCGTCCTGATGGAGGGGTAGGTGAGCGAGGAATAGCTTTTATTGGACTGCAGAGAAGTGATTGAGGACGTCACCCTAAACCAGTGGTCCCCAAACATTTCACATTGTGCCCTCTTAGCCATGGCTGTGGCCCCTCGGAATCCACGGTCAAGAACCGGGGCTGGGAGGAGTGGGGCTGTTGCTTGCTGGGGTGAGGGGTGCGGACAGGGGTAAAGGGGTCGACGCCGGGCTGGGAGCCAGAGTCTCAGGCTGAGGGTGGGGTTGGGGAAGAGCTGTGGCAGAGTGGTGCTCCCTCCCTGCCCTCTATGTGGGCTGGCTCAGGTCCTGAGGTGCCCCCATGAATGTTCCTCTGTGTCCCCCTAGGAGTCGCACCCCACATTATGGGGACCACTGAACCCTACTCGCTAAGCCGGGGCTAGTGATGCCAAACCCCCGGGAAAGGGAGAACAAGTGTGGGGGCCCCAGCACCAGAACCATGCCCCTACCTTCTGTCTGTGGCTCTACCCCCTTCCACCCATGGCCCCATCCACTGTCACTTCTGTTCCACCCCTTCCCCCACCAGCCCCACCCTATCACTCCTTTACCCCTGCCTCGCTGTGGCCCTGAGACCAGAGAAGCTCTGTGCCCCTGCTGCAGCTCCCGGGCTGTAGCAGCGAGTGGGAGCTCCTCCAGCCCTGGGGCTGACATAGGGGAGACTTTTCCAGGGGGACCTAACTTGGCCAGGGCCCCTGATCATGGGCCCCACTGTCCCCTTGGCAGTGCAAGGTTTGGGGAGGCTGAGCCCCCTTGTCATAAACAGATAGCTAAGGGTTAATGTTCTTTTACCTATAAAGGGGTAACACCAGTAACCTAAAACACCTGACCAGAGGACCAATCAGGAAACAAGACTTTTTCAAATCTGGGTGGAGGGAAGTTTGTGTGTGAGTTCTTTGTTCTTTGTCTTGTGTCTGTGGCGTCTCGGCTATGAGAGTGATTTCTCTATCTCCTGCCTTTCTAATCTTCTGTTTCCAAGTTGTAAGTACAAAGATAATAAGACAATAAGTTTATATTGGTTTTTTTTGTATTTACATGTGTGTAGTTGCTGGAATGTTTAAATTGTATTCTTTTTGGATAAGGCTGTTTATTCATTTTTTTCTTTTAAGCAAATAACCCTGTATTTGTCACCTTAATTCAGAGAGACCATTTTTATGTCCTTTTCTTTCTTTTTATATAAAGCTTTCTTTTTAAGACCTGTTGGATTTTTTCTTTAGTGGGGACTCCAGGGAATTGAGTCTGCAGCTCACCAGGGAATTGGTGGGAGGAAGAAGTCAGGGGGAAAATCTCGTTGTGTTAGATTTACTAGCCTGACTTTGCATACCCTCTGGGTAAGGGGGAAGAGAGATTAGCTATCTTGGTACTTCTATTTCCAGGACTGGAAACAGGGAGTGGGGAGTCCCTCTGTTTAGATTCACGGAGCTTGCTTCTGTATATCTCTCCAGGAACCCAGGGAGGGAACACCTGGAGGGGAGGAGGGGGAAGGGAAATGGTTTATTCCCCTTTGTTGTGAGACTCAAGGCATCTGAGTCTGGGGGTTCCCCGGGGAAGGTTTTGGGGAGACCACAGCGAGCCCGGCACTGTATAAATCCCTGGCTGGTGGCAGCTTTACCAGGTCCAAGCTGGTAACTAAGCTTGGAGGTTTTCATGCTAACACCCATATTTTGGACGCTAAGGTCCAAATCTGGGAAAAAATGTTATGACGCCCCTCCCCCCTGAGCCTCCATTACGAGCCGCCCAGGCTACCACTGCTCAGTGTGTGGCCAGTCTCTGTGTTTTCTGCTGCTCGTTCTGGGGAGCCTGGCCGGCCTTGGGGGTGGTGCCCCCCGATAGCCGCCCAGGGCTCCAGGGGTCAAAGGGCACCGTGTGGCAGTGCAAAGGTGCTCACTGCTCTCCCCTGCCCCAATGCTCCTCCATGGGTCCATAGAGGTTTGAGGGGAGTAAGGAGCAACCCTATGTGCTCCATGCGTCCTGGTCACTTTTCCCACTTGGGCTGTGCTGTGAGGGGAGCATCAGAAGCTGCTGCTCTCTGCCCTCCCGCTATGCAGCCCGGCTGAGGAAAGTGACCTGGATGCAGGGAGCTCGGATGATCTCACTTCTTGCCCCCACATCCCACAGACCCTAGGGGTGCCCAGATGAGCAGCGTTCCAGGGAGGAGTGGGGGGCAGCAATGCCAGCTGCTCCATGCACACAGGTCAGTCTCCCCATGTGGGTGCAGGAGGGGGTGCAAGGATTTCTGTGATGCCTATTCTATCAATATCGTCACTCAATACCAGGCACTCAAATTCACCAGTCTTAGTACTTAGACGTTTAGCGTTTGTATTTAAGCACTTCTAAAATGTGTCCCATTTTAGCTGTCTGCTATTACATGATGTAATTGAGGGAGACTCTTTCATTTCACTGTTTCTCATCAGAACCTACCTGTACATTATCATCTTCCATCCTCTCCACCTTACTAGGCTATAGAGAATCCCTGTGAATAGTTCCTCTCCTAATGGATGTCTCTGTCTGAACCCTGTGCTCCTCAGCGTCTGTCGGCTTTCCCCAGCTCTGAGGCTGTGTCTACACCGCGCACCTTACCACGGTGCAGCTGTGCCACTCTAACCATGCCATTGTAAGGTGCGCTGTGTGGCCGTCCTTATCGCTGAGAGAGAGCTTCCCCGGCAACAAAGCCAAACTACCTCCAATGAGGGGCAGGAGCTTTGTCACCGGGAGCACAGCTCCACCTATGATGCGCTGTTCACACTGCCGCTTTTCATGGCTCAAATTTTGGCATTCGGGGAGTGTTTTTTCTCACCGCAGAGAGACAAAGTTTTTAGCAACAAAAGCCGAAATTAAAAAAAACTCCTCTGCAACCTATTTAATTTTACCTTTATACAACCTTTATACTGCCTCCAGTTCTGGTATCCTCATTTGAAAAAGATGTTGTGAAATTGGAGCTAGGGCAGCAAAGAGCCACCAAATGTTCTGAGGGCTGGAGAAAAATGCCTTCCAGTGAGCTATTGAAAGAGCTCAACCTGTTTAGCTTATCAAAAGAAGATTGAAAGGTGATTTCATTGAAATGTTGAAGGGCCTTAATGGAGAGAAAAGATTGGGTATTTACGGGCTCTTGAATGGAGCAGAGAAAGGCATAACAAGACCCAATGGCTGGAAAGTGAAAAGAGACAAATTCATATTACAACTGAGGCACAATAGTCAACAGCGAGGATGATTCACCACAGGAGCAAGCTACCAAGGAAAGTGGTGGATTCACCATCTCCTGATGTCATTTAATGAAGACTAGATGCCTTTCTGGAATGTGTTTGCCCCCAAAGTAGCTGTTATGTCATAGAGGAGGCCTGTGATATGCAGGTTAGATGCTCTAATGGTGTCTTCTGACCATGAAGTCGACTAATTTCTGAAAAACTGAGTGTAGCATTGGGAGCAGCGTCTGATGTTTTCCTGTCTAGCCGGCTTGCTGCCTAGAACGAACGCTCCTTGAGTGGGGTGATCCACAGGGAGTAGCTCAAACCTCCAAAGTGCCTGGCCAGGGGCAGGACATTAGCCCAGCAAGGGAGGGGTGTGGCAGTGACATCACAAAGGCCGTTTGCAGGACCTCAGACTATTGGTCAAAGGTGGTGGGGAGGTGGTGACCTCACAGAGAGATGCTGACATCAGCCAGGCAGGACAGGGGCGAGGGGCCAGGGAAACCTCAGAGACCTCTGTGGCTTTGCTTCAGCACGTTTCCTTCTCCAGGTCTCTCTTTGAGGACTGAGAGATTATTTGGGGTCATGGACGTGAGCGCCAGGAGGAATCTCTTCCGAGTTTCCTCCTTCCCTTGTAGTGATTTTACTAGAAAACAGCCGTCTCTGTTTAGAAGGTAAGAGCCTCCTGGAGGTTTGAAACCTGTTCAGTCTGATCTATCTGGTGACAAGTGAATTCTAGGCATGGAAAACACGAGCTTAAGGAGGCAGAATTTTATTGCGCACCTGGGATTTTGTCCCTTAGAATCGCTGGGGACATTAGGGTTTGTCCTTTTTGTTTCACCTCTTCCTCCATCCCTCCCCACTCTTCTTCTCTTGCTTCTTTTGTCCTTTCTCCTGTTCCCTTCCCAACAACAGGACGGAGGTGTGTGTGTGTGTGTGTTGCAGGGAAGTCCTCTGCAGCTCCCACTATGGAAGGTCCACCCAAAAATGTGGGACTGAAATAGTGCTCGGGCAGTGATCCCCACCGGTGACCTGGGCCATCCTTTGGGCTCTCTTGTGAGAACCCTCAGCCTCCCATCCTCCGTCTCTACCCTGATTGGTTGAGCAGGGGGATGTTGACAGGGAGGAGACTCAGGTCCTTCTTGTTCTCTTTTAAGATCAAGTAAATAAATCAGAACCAGTTCTATCTTTGATTAATTTTGCTGCTTCTCTGCATTAATTGTCTCTGAGCAGTTGATGATTCCCTCTAACATTGCAGTTCTCCTCAAATACTTGCTGAATAATTACTGTCACTGTTGTTGGTCTGGAGCTCATTTGAGAGCACAGTATTCAGGTCATTCAATGACTGAAATTCAAGATCCGATGGTTTGTTTGAAAATCAGGGCTCTTCGGTCCTATTCCCAACACTGCCTCTGACGGGCTGTGTGACCTAAGACAAGTCAATTCTTCTTTCTCAGCCTGAGCTTCTCCCTCTTTCAAGTAGGGATAATAATGATCCGCTCTTACCTACCTCATGGTGGGTGAAGGATGCGGATCCATTTGGGAGTGTCACTAGAAGTAGTGCATAATATGAAGTTTCCCAGATTATGACATAATAGATTAGCTGAAATAGTCTATTTTATTTGTATTTTTTTATTTTGAAATTGTTAATAGTAGCAACGACTTAGCTCAGATTGAAGCATCTTATCTAATGGTTGAGATGTAAGTGTCTCCTCTTTGTGTGCGAGGAGACAATTTAACACACTCTGACAAAGAGGAGATGCTTTTGTTTTGCAACAAAATATTTTTGCAAAGATCTTTCATCCCACTTGTTATGATTTTGAGAAACAAACTGGTTTAGTCTAAATGGGATTTTCGGACAGAAACGGTTTGAATGAAATTTTCCCACCATCTCGATTCCTGGGCTCTGGGGTGTTTTCATCTGTTAGAACAGGAGTCAGAACTGGTTGCTTCTCTTTCTGGCTCTGCCATCGCCTTGTTGTGTAGGCCTTGGGTAGGTCACTTCCCTTCTCCCATCTGTCCAATCGGAACAGGAACAGTTCTCAAACTATGGGCAGTTTAGAGCCCAAGTGAGATAAGGGGTATTAAAGCCCTCTGTGAAGGAGAAAGGGGAGTTTCACAGTGTTTAGCACCAAGGAATTCTAAAGTTTGCTAAAATGTCTAGTCTGTGGAAACAAGAAATGGTCGGGGCCAAACTTATTAACCACTGCCTTTTTAAAGCCCATTCAAAGATGTGAGTCCCTATCTTTTAGGTACCTGTGGTTCTTTGCCAGCAGCAGAGAAGAGGTTCCTGCCTCCGTTTTTGTGGCCTTAACAAACCAGGTGTTGTGCCCCAGTTCTCGTCTGAGACCCCTGAAAAAGAACATCTTCCCATCCATGAACAAGACAGGACCTATCTTTCAAAGGGGAACAAAAAGACCTCTGGGACTTACAGACTAGCTAGCCTGACTGCCATAGCTGGAGAGATCCTGCAATACATTCTTAAACACTCAGTTTGTCAGCAGCACCTACAGGATGATTTGGTTCTTATGACTAGTGAGCGTGGAATTGTCAAGAACAAATCGTTCCAAACCAATCCTCTTTCCTTCTTTGGCAGGGTTCTGGGCCTGGTAGAGGTGAGTAAACAATAGATGGGATCTAGCTTGGTGTTACTAAGGCTTTCGACACAGTCCCATAGGACATTCTCAGAAGCAAACGAGGGAAATGCAGTCCAGATGCAATCAGTGTAATGTGGGTGCAGAGCTGGTTGAAAGCCAAGACTCCAGGAGCCCTTCTCCATGTTTAGCTGCCCAACGGGGAGGGTGAACCTAGTGGGTCTGGCAGGGATCAGTCCGGTGTCAGGTACTATTCTATATTTTCATGAATGATTTGGAAAATGGAGTGGAGAGCATGCTCCTAAAGTTTACAACTGACACCAAGCACTTTGGAGCACAGGATTGAAATTCAAAACACCCTTAACAAACTGGAGACTTGGTCTTCTTGAGCCAAACTCCATGGTTAGGGCTCTCTCTCTACACTGGGCTGAAGTGAAACCCCAGAGCCAAGCACTCCTCCTGGGCAGTGAGCTCCGACCTTGAATGGTCAGATGCTGCTTAGCACTGTCAGAGCAGCTTTTGCTGGGGGATTCTCCCAGCACTTTCCAATAGCGGGAAGGTATGAAATCCCCATTTGACTGCTGGGGACAGAGCCCGAGAGTGGGGAGCAACTTGCCCAAAGTCCCCAGAAAAAGGAAAACAACCAGCAGAGGAACCAATAGGAAACCCAGCAATGGAACTCAGGAGTCCTGGGGGTGTGCTGTGGTGACCAGATGTCCCAATTTTATAGGGACAGTCCGAATTTTGGGGTCTTATCTAGGATCCTATTACCCCCCACGCCGTCCCGATTTTTCACACTTGCTGTCTGGTCACCCTAGGGTGTGCACATGTGTGGGTCCCAGCTGCTCCCTGCCCCCCTCATTGAAGCAGATGTGCAGGGTTACTGCCCTGGGAAGTGCAGGGCACCAGTGGATGTGGGGTTGGCTGGAGGTAGGGTCTGGCTTCAGGCAGGGCAAGGGCTGCGTGGCTGGCTGGCTTCAGGCAGGGGGGTGCATCAGGGGTTGGCTGGAGACAGGGCAGGGAGGATGCGGCTGGTGCAGGCAAAGCAGAAGGTGCAGGGCTGGCTGGAGACAGAGGCTGACTGCCGGCAGGGCAGGGCAGGGGGTGCAGGGCTGGCTGCAGGCAAGGCGTGGGGCAGGGCCGTTGCAAGGAAGTTTCATGCCCTAGGCGAAACTTCCACCTTGCACCCTCCCCCCCCCGCACCCCTGCCCTGAGGCGCCCCACCCGTGGCAGCTCCCCCCTCCACCCTGAGGCTCCCCTCTTGTGGCAACTCTCCTGCTCTGCCCTGCGGCACCCCCGTCGCCCGAGCTCACCCCTGCTCCGAGCACGAGCACCCCGAGCACGCCGTGGCCGCTTCACTTCTCCCACCTCCAAGGCTTGCGGCGCCTAAGCCTGCCAGGCAGTCTGGCACCCTCCTCTGAGCCACAGCAGCCCTGACAGTTGACAATAGAGGCACCTTAACCCCTGAGTTCCTTCAATGTGTCCCCCTCGGGGGTCTAGCTCCGATCACCAGATACTCGGGGTATGTCTATACCACCTGCCGAAACGGTGGGCAGCGATCGATCCAGTGGCGGTTGATATATCGCGTCTAGTGTAGATGCAATACATTGAGTGCTCTCCCCTCGCCTGCTGTACTCCAGCTGGGTGAGAGGCGCAGGCAGAGTCTACGGGGAGCTGCAGCAGTCAACTCACCGAGACTGTGACATTATAATTGTTAGGCCTGAATAAAGATATAGCAGACAAAACCAGGTATGCCAACCTGACCAAAGTCAGGCTAACAGAGGTTTGTGGGTAATCCCTGAGTGGAAAACACTGAGAAGCGGCAGCATGTCTCACAAGCGCTGGGAAAAAGTGAGATAAGAGAGAAGCTGCATTCCTGGCATAGTACCAGATGTGCTGTGTTCGGGCAGCTCCTTCGAAGAACTGATAAGAGTCCTAGTTTCCCAGCCTCCTTGTTTTCGCTCCCTGGTTTTGTTCTTTGTTTGTTTTTAACTCCCCTACATTTCTAACTTTAGGCATGCATGTATACTAAAGGTGTCTAGTTTCTAGTAGTTAGAAGAAGGGGGTGGGTTGCTCCAGTGAATAATTTATGACGCGACGGAACTGTCTATATAGGCTTATACTAAGATGTAAAGAGCAGGCTGGTTCTCTCTGGAGACGAGCTGCTCTCTATTGATGCGTGCACTTGTCAATAAAGAGCTTTTGATCGGACCTTGCTGGTGTTGCCTGTCTCTCTCGCGGTCAGACAACGAACTTTTCCGTCTGGGTTAGAGTCCCTGACATCTTTGGCGACTCCGCCGGGACCCGTCTGACTCTCCGGCGGGGGATCGGACCCTGAGGCAACGCAGCGCGCATCCTCCAGTTTAGAGGAGCCTTGCCTGGTGATCTGATCTCTGCGTTGGCGATAAGGCGTGTTCTGTGAACCAGCTGAAACTCTTGGAAATCCAGCAACGTCCACCTACCCATTGAGTAGGGTCCAGGTTGTCGGGGTTAGGGTCCCTGACTACTTAGGTCTGGGTTAGAGTCCCAGTCCAGGTCTGGGTTAGAGTCCCAGTCCAGGTTTGCACAGGATCCAAGTTGTCTGGGTTAGAGTCCCAGCCTGGGTTTGAGTCTCAGTCCAGGTGTTCAAGTCCCTGGAGAGGTAAGCGAGCGCTCGACGCGGGGAGGTGTGGGTTAGAGTCCCTTTACCTCGACCCGGGGAGGAGGGGTTAGAGTCCCTTCATGAAGAGGGGTTAGAGTCCCTTCATTAAAATGAGACAAGTTGGCAGTAAGTGCCCGGGGGATGCCCCGTTGTCTCTGATACTTAGAGATTGGAAAGAGATTTCTGAGACAGCTGATCTAGTTAAATTTAAGATGAGAAATCTGTGTTGGATCCAATGGCCATCATTTACCTTTCATTTGTCCCCAACTAGAGACTGGCCGGTGGGTGAAACCTTTTCCACAGATAGGAGGAACTCCTTAAGGGATATTTTGGTTGATCTTAGGCCGAGACAAATGGATTACTTGTTTGTATGGTATAATTATAAACCCATGAAGGGATGGGTAGCTTTTGAAGCTGTTTGTATGGAGAGCTTTTGTAAAAAAATCACCCACCATATGCACCAGAGCCGCACCGGGAGGAGGACAATTTTGTTCCTGTTCTTCCCCGTCTGATGGAGTGCAAGGATTCAAAAGCAGGTTAGGGACAGTTCAGGGACAGAGGAGAATCAAGGGGGAGCTCAGAGTGATGTTCCCTCATCTTCAGAGGAATCAGGCAGCCTCACCCCCTCTGTGCAGCCTCCAGCCAGCCTTTTGCAAACTTGGTCAGGGACTGCTTTTCAAACACCCCCAATATTACAGCAGCCCTTGTCCTTGCCCTTGTGGACCCCCACTAGGTTACTTAACTCCATGAGAGAGAATGTTTCTGAGACACCTCTGATATTACAAGCCTCATTGAGAACTTATCTGGTTCTACTGGTTGCTGGGGAACATGAGATGGTTTTACCCATACCCTGTTTGCAACTTCAAATTTGTTTAACTGGCAGTGCACTATGCCTCCCTTATGAGACAATCCTGAGGCAGTGGAAAGAATGTTCTGCACAATCTTTTTCACTCATGTGCCCACTTGGGCAAATGTAAATCAGTTATTAGATACTCTCATGACAGAAGATGAAAGACAAAAAGTAAAAGAAAAATCTGCAGCTCATTTGAATGCACCTTGGCTAATTACTGACCCTAACTGGAATCCCAATAATCCAGCTCAAAAGACAAAGTTGGATGGATTTTTAAAAGCTGTTTTGAATGGTATTAGAGATGCAGGGGAGGCTACTCCAAATTGGAGCAAGGTGACTGCTTGTGTTCAGCATCCAGATAAGCACCTCTCTGACTTTTGTGCTCGACTGATTTGTGAAGTTAAAAAGCATGGGAATTTAAATCCTGAAACTGATCATGGAAAGGAGATGGTTAAAATGGTTTTCATGTCACAATGTGCAAAGGATATTGCAAAAAGATTTAGAAAGCATCCAGATGGTACGCAAGGGAAAAGTTTGTCTGAAGTAGTTAGCATTGCTACTAGAATGTTTAATGGGAAAGAGAAAAAGAAAGAAAAAGACATAAGGAACGGGTTAATTTAAAAATCATCTTGGCCCCGGGATGGAAGGAGGGGGGTGCTCTGCGTTCAGGGTCAGGAATCGGCGCGGACTGTGCTTGGTGCAGGGAGGGGCTGCTTTCGGCCCCAGCTGGCTGTGAAGGAAAAAATATAGACAGAGGCGAAGCAAAGGAAATACAAGTTACAGAACTGAAATTACATTTGCAAAGCTTAACTGTCCAGTAAGATCCAACAGTGTGCCTTTGTGACCCTGGAGTCGGTGTGGCTTGGTGACACCAAAGAAGCCACAGGCAGCCGACCTGGACTGGAATCTCTGAAAGAGACGCCGCAGGAGATTCCAGGGTGTAAAACAACAGCCCTCCCAAGAGCAGAAGCATGTTGGAAATTCTGGACAAGCTGTATACAGGATAATCTCCCTTCCACCTCTCCCCCTCCTCTGAACATTATACACAGAAGTGGCCAGTCTGGACGTACGTGTGTAAGTATGAAAGGAGCTTCGGGCTTGGGGCATTAATATTTTCCTGAGTGATGTGGGAGCGTTCCCAACACTCTCCGTTGTTGTTTTATTATTTTATTAATGAAGCTTTAAAATTCAGTTATATGGTGTGTTTTCTTTATCTTCCCCCAACGATCCTGTAGTGTCAGCCTGATCATCTGACATGAGGGATAGATTGGTAACAGAAATTTGTCACAGTTTGGTGAGCAATTAAGAAGGGGGGAGCCCTGCAGAATTTACACCATCTATTTGTTTTACCCTTGTTATTTTGTGTTTGCTTTGCTTGGTACTGTTGGTGTTATATGCTGAGAACTGCATGAGTAAAAGTGAGTCCTAATAGGATAAGGAAACACTATCTGGTTCTGGTTCTGTTCTATTTAACCCGTTACTGTTGTTGTTTTTTTTCTCTGTTCATTTGGGTGTTAGGAGTGTGGGTGGAACTGAACCTCTTGTTCGTAATTCCTCGGAGTGGAAGCCATGTGTGCGAGACAGCTCTGAGGTTAAATTGAGATCCTTCTGTCCTGTCCCCTGTAGCGGTCAGTGTATAGAAGTGGGAAAGTCTGGCTTAGACTGTAATTCCCTCTGCTCTCTGTGTAATTCTCTTTTCTGTTTAAGTGTCAAACAGATGAATGAGTCTCTGGGTAAACCCTCTAAGAGTAGTCCTTCAAATTATATGTTAAGTAAATGGCCTTTGCCCAATGGGCCATGTGTCTTCGTCTAGGTGGCAAGCCTCATGAAGGAGGACTCGGGTAGTCTTGTGAGTAAGAATGTTTAAGGGAAGAGACCAGGAGGGGTGGGGGGCTAGTTGAGAAGCCCACCCTCCTAGCTAAACTGGTAGTGGAAGAAGTTGGTGCCTATGGAAGGGACGGTTCAGTGAGAAAAGCAGGATCGGGCCCAGGCGGGCAGGCAACAGACAGAGAGATTGGAAAACAGGTTGGAAAACTTTAAGGGTGTAGTGGAAGGAAGGAGTAAGTAAGTGTAAGCATGGGGATTTCAAATACCCAGAACTTACTTGGAATGGTGATTTGAGTTGATAAAAGTGGCTGTTGGGAGACAAGCAAGTGATTTAAGGGAGAGTGAGAAGTTAACTCTGTAGTTGCTGGAGGAAACAGCAGTTGAACTTTGTAAAAATGCTAAAGAGGAAAGTTCTTGGTGTCTTTGAAATGTTTGTAAATAAATTGAGGCAAAGAAATTGTTAATTGCAATCATTTAGAATTTAGTTAAATTAGCTGAAGAATGTATATAGTGCTATATAATTGAAATTTTATTAGGCTGTAAGGGCACTATAAGTAGTGATGTTTTCTTTCAGTGTTTGAAAGCAAGAGTTAAAAGTAAAAAGCAAGCCAGAAAGCATCTGTATTCATGCAAATTATCTAACTGATAACGTAGGGGCCACTGAAACCTGGGCTGCCTATGAAACACATAAAATATGGGATAATTCCTCTGTTTTTCCTGAAATCAACAAGGGTATTTGTCTATTTTAAGCAATGATTGTCTGCCCAGAAGGGGTAGACCTCTGTTTTTTTGTCTTTCAGATAATCAGAGAAAACTGATGCCAGCTAAACAGCATTCAACGTACCATGCATTTACTGGCACAATAGAAATTATGTTTTGTGTTCTATGTTCTGTCTTGTGGTGTTTGTCTTGTGGCCGGAATTTTTGTGTTTAATATTTTTATAAAATAATCTAGTTTAAAATCAAACAAAAAGGTTAAATTAAAATGCAGATACTTGTTTTGTTCAACTTGGAATACAAAGTGTTTAGATAAATCAGGAGAATGTGATATACTAAAGTCTAATGCATTTCCTTAAGTAAGGAAAAGAAACTTTATTGGTCAAATTGTTAATTGCAAAAATTGTTGTTAAAATTTGCATACCAACAGTCTTTGAAAGCAAGGAGCACAACCAGGATCCCTCAATCGAGTCCTTCTGGGGGTTCAGGAAGCTTAGTTCCCAGTTTGGGATTCCCTGAATTCCAACAACCCGGCTCCAAACCAAAACAGAACTAACTCCCTCCAGCCAGCCCCTTCCTTTATTCAGCTTCCTGGGCAAAGGTGCTGACCCCCTCCCCGCTGCCTAGCTTAAGTTACAGGCTTAGGTCCTGTCCCTCACCTAAAGTCACCCGCTGCTCTCCCAGTCCCCACACAGACAGTCCCCACTCCATCACAGTAATCCCCAGAGCAACAGGAAAGGGAGGGGGGAAGCTGTGAGACTCCATGTGGTGCAGCTTGCTGGGGCTGGGGGGCTGGCTGGCTGCTAGAAGGGGGTGCCACCTGTGAATAGGGAAGAGGTGTGACCAAGGAGTAGAAGGCTTTGGCCCAGGTAGCACCCTCAGAAGACTTCCCCAGACAGGCTTAGGGATGCTGGTGTGACCTCGCCTGGCAGCCCCCAAAGATGGAACTGGGTGGACTAACTGGACAGGGCCCCTCTCTATCTGAAGCTGGGCAAGGGAGGTATGTGGATCCCACCAGAAGGTAAAATGGTAAGTAAGGAAGGGGAGGCTCTACTGGACCTGGACAGCTTCAGATACAGGACAGGAGGATTTCCACTTCTGAGCCATGAAAATAGAAATTGACTTTTCCTTTCCAGATGTATCTAATATTCATAAAGGGAATCTAGCCCCTGCCTTCCAGATCTGAACACCTCAAAATCAGGAGTGCTCTAGCTCAATTTGGGCAGCTGTTACTTCATTTCTCCCAAATCAAATATGCTGATCCACTGTCATTTACTGTAGAAAAAGTAGGAGAAAATTGAGCAAGAAACGATGGGGTCTTCACAGTGCTAACGAGGGCTGGAATTGCTATTTTCAACAGCCATTACACTTTTTTTTTTAGTTTTGTTTGTTTAAAAGGAAGACAGTGATATTGCACTGGCAAATTCCCCATAGAAACAAAGAATGGAACAAAAGAATAATAAAGGCACCTCAACTTTCCTCATTTATGTAGGACGGTCTTATTAGATGGATCCAGACATCTTCCAATCACAGAAGCTGATAATTGTTCCACTTTACTGTAGTTCTGTAACCATGCAGAAACCTAGAGGAGGAAAGTGCCTAACTCCAGAGTCTGCAGCTGCCTAGGGCCAGTGCTGAGGATTTAGAGTCCCTAGTGCTGCCCTTGCAAGGTTCAAGCATGCTCAGCCTTGGCATTGCCTCCGCTCCTGCGGCTAGTAGCTGCAGCTGTCTAAGGCTGGCCTCTGGCAGTTGCCCCATGGCTGTAGCTAGAGAAACTACAAGTGGCTGTATGACTCCTGGGGCCATTAAGCTAGAGCACCTAAAGACACTGGAGTTAACCTCAAGGAACAGAGGTCACCAGTAGGAAAGGAATGTCGGGGGAGCAGGGAAGGCGGGAGCAGGTCAGGCTTGCAGAGGGAGCTTCCAGCTGGTTGGGAGCATGTCCAAAGTAGAAAGGAAACAAGTATGGGGAGAGGTCGTGGTGACCAGGTAGCAGACTAGCACGTAGATGGGAGCAGAGGGAGAGACGCTGGTGTCTTCAGATTCCCAAGGGCTAAGTCCTCACTTTGGGGAAATGGTGTTTGCCGGTGGCTTGCTCACATGGCAGGATGGGGGCTGAGGGAGGGATCTGTCAGAACTGATCAGGTGTCTGCTGGCTTTAGGACTTTGAGCTGAGACTAGGACCACATGCAGTGACTGGTGACATGGGGGGGTACTGGAGACATGGCTAGAGAAGGTCTGAATGAGGAAAGAGATAAATCTGTGGGGAGTTTCCTTGGTCACTATGAAAGTTCGGCTCACTGTGGACACTGGTAAACCCACATGGGTGTACAGCTCAATAAGAAAACCCGCGGGCTGAGGGAGCTGTGTATGGCAATGCATATAGTCATGGAGAGGTGTGTGATCAAAATGAAAAATGTCTCTGAGGTTCAGTACCGGGTATACGAAGGCACCAATGGCACTGCCCCACCAGGCCCACACTCGGAGCCCACAGTGACTATATTGGGGCCCACAAATATGTTTGGTGCCAGGGCCAACAAAAGGTTAATCCAGCCCTGACTGCCTGAGCACTATTTCAGCCTCACATTTTTGGGTGGAACTCCCACAGTGAGAGCTGCAGAGCACTCCCCCGCAACACACACGCACACACTCGTCCTGGTGTTGGGAGGGGAACAGGAGAAAGGACAAAAGAAGAGATGAAGAGAAAGGAGGGAGGGACAGGTGGATGGAGGAAAAGGTGAAACACAAAGGACAAACCCTAATGTCCCCATGATTCTAAGGGACAAAATCCCAGGTACGGAATAAAATTCTGCCTCCTTAAGCTCATGTTTTCCATGCCTAGAATTCAACTCTCACCAGATGGATCAGACTGAACAGGTTTCACACCTCCAGGAGGCTCTTACCTTCTAAAGAGGGACGGCTGTTTTCTAGTAAAATCACTACAAGGGAAGGAGAAAACTGGAAAGAGGTTTCTCCTGGCGCTCATGTCCGTGAACCCGAATACTCTCTCAGTCCTCAGACAGAGACCTGGAGAAGGAGACTTGCTGAAGCAAAGCCACAGGGGTCTCTGAGGTTTCCCTAGCCCCTGGCCCCTGACTGATGTCAGGATCTCTCTGTGAGGTCACCACCTGCTCACCAATAGTCTTTGACCAATAGTGTGAGGTCCTGCAAAAGGCCTTTGTGATGTCACTGCCACACCCCGCCCTTGCTGTGCCAATGTCCTGCCCCGGCCAGGCACTTTGGAGCTTTGAGCTACTCCCTGTGGATCACCTCACTCAAGGAGCTTTTCTATAGAGCATCCTCAGATGTCTAAGCACACGAGTGCCATGGCAATGAACTGACACACATGGCACCAAGAGGAGATCATTAGTAGACTAACCTATAGGAGAAGGACACCCCAGCATTAGTAGGGGAGAAATCCCTACTGAACATGCATTACACCTAGCAGCCCCTGCGTGGGGTCGGGCAGGGGCTGCGGAGGGGGGAGACCTGGGAAAGGGATGGATGGAAAATGTCTGTGCAGCCGGGACATGGCCGGGGGGCGAGGGGAGAAGAGCAGGTGACCCCTGAGGAGCGGGGAGAAAAAGGGAGGGCTGAGATGCCCTCGGAATTACCACTGCCCCCTCCGTGGAGACCCCCCTCCTCTCCTGTCCTGCCCCCTTTCTCCCTAGAGAGCAACAAGCAACATCCAGGCTGACACCCCCTTCCCTCAAACCCCTGAAAAGTTCCCTGTTCCCCTCCCCCCATTGTGCCCCATTTTCTCTCCCCTTTGCCAATGGCCAGTTCAGATCTCAGGTTTGGGGTGTTTCCCCCCATTTTCACCTGCAGTGATTTGTCCTTGTGTAGGTGGGAAATGGTTCCCCCGAGTGTTTTGTGAACTGGGCAGAGGCTGGGGGGGGGCCTGAGACAGGGACACCTCTGGGCTGGGCTGGGGGGGCCACTCTCTGCTGGCAACAGGGCGTGGGAAGGGCCAGGAAGGGGAGGGGGGAGCAAGTGTCCCCCATAGAGAGGGTCCAGCCCCAGGCTGCTACCAGTAGCACATTCCTATCCTGGCCGTGGGGGGGCTTTCTCCAGCTGGGACCTGCCCCCTAGGCAGCCCCAGGCTCTGACCGCACCAGCCCTGCCTGGAGCCCCCAGTGAGTGAGAGACCCCGGAGGGGGAGGGGGAGGGGGAGGGAGCACTGGGCCCTGACAGGAAAGTGACTCTCTCCCCTCAGATCTTGGTGTTTTCCTCTCATGTTATCAAATATGCAGTTTGTGACACAATTTCTTTGCAAATCTCAAAGATTCAAATAAAATAACCTAAACATTTGCCCCACTTCTCTCTAGTTGTCTATTTCTAATTGAATATGCCCTGAGATTTTCCTGTCTCTAATTATAAAATAATAAGAAAATCTCAGATTTACACCTTTTCTCAGATTATTGAACACAAAATGTTTGCAAATGTTGCCCATTTCCTCTTTATTCATTTATCAAGTATTCATGTGAAACACTCAGATTTTACCTCCTATCAACAACTGATATAAAATCCCTCTGATTTTCCACTTTCCTCTCTATAATTTGCAAAATGGATCCAAAATCTCTGATTTCCACCCTTTGTCTTTCATTTCTGAACACTGATCTGAAAGCTCAGGTTTTCCCTCTGTGTCATTATCAAATGTCAATTAACAATCCTCTCAAGTTTTGTGCTGTTCCTTATGTTTCTAAATCCCAAAAACTTCTTCCTTCGGGGGAACCTGTTGCCCTGAGTCGCTCTCCATTCTGGATGTTGCAGGGGATTACATTTCCCAGTGATTGTCTTTCCCCTCTCCTTTGAGGATCATTTGTTCCCTCTTTTAGCTAAAGAAAGAGACCAGCCTGATATTTAATACACATCAAAGCCGGAGGCCTCCCCCTGTTTGGGGATCAGTGGTTCGCAGCTGGTAGTGGGAGAGTTGGCTGGCCCCTTTTCTTTTCTCCAGCTGGCACAGGATGAGGGGGTCACTCTGAGTGCAGCATGTCTTGAGAAGTATCCCAAACCACAAGACAAATGGTCTCTGTGAAGGGTTGCTTCCCACAGTGCTAAGATGTAGCCACCTCTGGCAGGATCCATGGTGGCTACTATTTGCTAGTGACAGGCCACGGAAATTTCTTACCTATTTTGCCCCTCCATGCCAGGCCTGCACAACATACGGCCCACGGGCAACGTGCGGCCCGTGAAGTCTCACTGTGCGTCCCGCAGCCGGGAATCAAAGGGCTCTGGGCTGCCCGTAGCCGCGGGGAATCCAAACCCCTTTAAAGTTCAGCCGCGGCCGGGATTCAAAAGGTTCTGAGCTGCCGGCAGCCGCAGGGAGCCCAGAGCTCTTTAAATCTCAGCCGCGGCCAGGATTTATAGGGCTCTGGGCAGGCGGGCGGGGAGCTCAGAGCTCTTTAAATCCCAGCCACCAGGGCCGGCTTTAGGCCAATTTAACCAATTCCCTTGAATCGGCCTCGCTCCTAAGAGGACCCCGCACCGAAGCCCCAGTACCAGCAAAAGCCAGTGCGCTGTACCAGGGTGGCCCAGTTTCCCCAGGGGGCAATTTAAAAGGCCTGGGGCTCCCAGCAGGGGCTGGAAGCCCAGGCCCTTTAAATTGCCACTAGAGCCCTGCTGCTGGAGCCCTGGGGTATGGCTGCGGGGCTCTGGGGGCTATTTAAAAAGTCTAGGACTCCCATTGCTTCTACCTCCCCGGCCCTTTAAATAGCCACTGGAGCCCCGCCGCTTCCCCAGGGTTCCCACGGCTATTTACAGAGCTGGGGCAGTGGAAGCAGGGGCGCCCCGGGCCCTTGAAATAGCCCCCAAGCCCCAGGCTGCTGCTGCTACCCTAGTGGGAGAGGGGGGAGGAGGAGGAGGAGAAGGAGGCACTCACCATAGAGGATGGGCTGTACCCCCTGTACCTGCACCCCCTGCGCTGCCTGCAGCCAGCCCGTCCCCAGCCAGCCCCTGCTGCACCCCCTGCCCGCACCAGCCCCGCACCTCCTGCCCTGCTTGCACCAGTTCCTGCCTGCAGCCTGCCCATCTCCAGCCAGCCCCACACCCCCTGCCTTGCCTTCAGCCCTGCACCAACCCCTGTCTCCAGCCAGCCCTACACCCCCTTTCCTGTCTCCAGCCAGCCTCTGCCACACTGCCTGCCCTGCCCGCACCAGCCCTGCACCCCCTGCCCTGTCTCCAGCCAACCCCTGCCATACTGCCTGCCCTGCCCACACCAGCCCTGCACCCCCTGCCCTGTCTCCAGCCAACCTCGTACCCCCTGCCTTGCCTTCAGCCCTGCACTAACCCGTCTCCAGCCAACCCCTGCCACACCCCGCTGCCTGAAGCCAGCCAGTCCCGCACTCCTTTGTCTCCAGCCCTGCCAACCCATGCCGCACCCTCCCTGTTGCCCTGCCTGAAGCCAGCCAGCCCACCCCACACCTCTTGTCTCCAGCCTGCCCCACACCCCTTGCCCAGCCTGCAGCCAGACCCTACCTCTCGCATCCTCCCCCTCCCCCACCTCCAGCCAGCCCCATGTACACTGGTGCCCTGCAGTTCCGAGGGAAGTAACCCTGCACACCTGCTTCAATGAGATGGGCAGGGAGCAGCTGGGACCCACACATGTGCACCCTAGCACACCCTAAGGGAGTGGCAGAGCTCATTTCTAGTTCAGACCCATCTTTTTAAAAAAGAACTTTTAGGTAGGGTTAACATACATCTGTACTTTCCCGGACATGTCAGGCTTTTTGGTTCTTAAATTGCCATCTGGGAGGAAAATACGGACGTATGGTAACCCTACTGGTACAAAAAATACATACTGTGGCAGAACTTTTTATAGGGAACCGGTTGTTAAGAACTGAAAGGCTTTTTTTTCCCCAGTCATCCCTGCGGGGCCCCGCACTTCCTAAAGCCGGCCTGCCAGCCACGGCCGGGATTCAAAGGGCTCTGGGCTGCTCGCAGAGATTCCCGGCCGCAGCTGAGGTTTAAAGGTCTCAGGGCTCCCCACCGCCACGGGCAGCCCAGAGCCCTTTGAATCCCGGCAGCAGCTGAGATTTAAAGGGCTCAGGGATCCCTGTGGCTGCAGGCAGCACAGAGCCCTTTGAATCCTGGCGGCAGCTCCAGGGGATGGAGTGAGGCTGGGATTTCAAGGGCTCAGGCTCCCCTCAGCAGCAGGAGCTCTGGGACCTTTAAATCCCTGCCCCAGCCCTGAAAAGCTCCGGGTTCCCCCAGTCGTCAGAGCCCCAGGCCCTTTAATTTGACCCTGAGAGCTCCCAGCCACCTCTTTGGCTGGGAGTCCCTGGTTGATTTAACATCAAGTAACACCTCCCCACCACCAACCTTCCTTTTTGACCCACAGCTGTTTTGGTGGGGCGGCGCTGGGGAAGGAGGGTTTGTTTCTGCAGGACTGGGCGGGGTGTTTCCGCCAGGCTGGGAGGTCCTGAGTGGGGGGTGTTTCCGCAGGGCCGGGGGGTTTCGGTCCTCAGCTGTTTTCTTTGGAGCATTGTGGCCCTCGCTGTTTTACTCAAAGTACTGTACAGGAACTTTTCAGGGGGATTAAGGCAAAATGCCACATTTATTAGTAATACAGGTATCAATTAATACTCTATGATATGCACATGAGATATATATCACAGTCATGCATTCACGCACACACACAGACATAAACACACTCCGTCTTGCTGTTGTTACCAGCTAGTTGCTCCCCTTAACTGCACTGGCCAGGTGAGTTAGATGGGGGAGGGGTGGAGCCGGGCTTCTACCGATCCAAATCAATGGTCCGATGGTGACAAGACGAGATCCGGGGTCCTTCTGCAAGACACCTCGCATTTATAGCAGCTTCCCTCTTATGCAAATCTAGACCAGATTCAAAATCTGGGTCTGCGTCCGTTGGTCTTTGTGCTGCTTTTCTCTGGGTGTTGTCCCAATGCTGCTCAAAGAGGGTGTTTTCTAAAGAAGGTGCTAGCTTCTATCATAACCTTAGTCCCAGATTTGGACCTTAGCGTCCAAAATATGGGGGTTAGCATGAAAACCTCCAAGCTTAGTTACCAGCTTGAACCTGGTACTTGCTGCCACCACCCAAAAAATTAGAGTGTTTTGGGGCACTCTGGTCCCCCTGAAAAACCTTCCCTGGGGACCCCAAGACCCAAATCCCTTGAGTCTCACAACAAAGGGAAATAATCCTTTTTCCCTTCCCCCCTCTCTGTTCCCAGTCCTGGAAACAAAAGTACTTTCCTATTCCCCCAGAGGGAATGCAAAATCAGGCTAGCAAATCCAACACACAGATCTCCCTTGCTTTCTTCCTCCCACCAATTCCCTGGTGAGTACAGACTCAATTTCCCTGAAATTTCCCAGTAAAGAAAACTTCAACAGGTCTTAAACGAAAGCTTTATATAAAAAAGAAAGGAAAAATACATACAAATGGTCTCTCTGTATTAAGATGACACAATACAGGGTCAATTGCTTAAAAGAATATTGAATAAACAGCCTTATTCAAAAAGAATACAAATCAAAGCACTCCAGCACTTATATTCATGCAAATATCAAAGAAAAGAAACCATATAACTTACTAGCTGATCTCTTTGTCCTTACACTTAGAAACAGAAGACTAGAAAGTAGAAACTACTTCTCCAAAGCTCAGAGAAAGCAGGCAGACAGAAAACAAAGACTCAGACACAAACTTCCCTCCACCCAGAGTTGAAAAAAATCCGGTTTCCTGATTGGTCCTCTGGTCAGGTGCTTCAGGTGAAAGAGACATTAACCCTTAGCTATCTGTTTATGACACGCCCCCCAAATGGCAGACAGTGGGGAAGCTCACTGGCGGCGATTTCCTTCTAGAACTTTAAAATAAACAGATTACTACAACACATGCACCTTTACATATACTACTAAGTATATAACTAACAGACTTCTACATTTTAAGAACACTTTTTAACTACTGAATTCTGGGAAACTCTCACGGGAGAGTGCATCAGCAACTTTATTAGAAGCTCCTGTGATGTGTTGAATTTCAAAATCAAAATCTTGGAGAGCTAAACTCCAACGAAGAAGTTTCTTGTTGTTCCCCTTGGCAGTATGAAGCCACTTTAGTGCAGCATGATCAGTTTGTAGTTGGAACCGCCGTCCCCAAACATATGGGCGTAGCTTTTCCAGGGCGTACACAATGGCATAGCATTCCTTTTCACTGACTGACCAGTGACTTTCCCTCTCAGACAGTTTCTTACTGAGAAACACGACAGGATGGAAGTTGTGATCTGTTGCTTCCTGCATGAGCACTGCTCCTATACCACGCTCAGATGCATCTGTGGTTACTAGGAATGGCTTGTCAAAGTCCGGGGCCCTGAGCACAGGGTCAGACATGAGCGTTGCCTTAAGTTGGGTAAAGGCCTTTTGACACTCATCAGTCCACTTAACTGCATTTGGCTGGGTCTTTTTGGTCAGGTCGGTCAATGGGGCAGCGATTTGGCTGTAGTGTGGTACAAATCGCCTGTAGTATCCGGCCAAGCCTAAGAAGGATTGGACCTGCTTCTTTGACTTTGGGACAGGCCACTTTTGGATAGCATCCACCTTGGCCTGTAGGGGGTTTATGGTTCCTCGACCCACCTGGTGCCCCAGGTAAGTCACTCTGTTTTGGCCTATTTGACACTTTTTGGCCTTAACAGTTAGTCCGGCCTGCCTGATGCGCTCAAAGACCTTTTCCAGGTGTAGTAGGTGTTCGGGCCAGGAGTCTGAAAAAATGGCCACATCATCGAGGTAGGCAACTGCAAATTCTCCCAGTCCAGCTAGTAGACCATCTACCAGCCTCTGGAAGGTGGCGGGTGCATTTCGAAGGCCGAAAGGAAGGACATTGAATTCATACACCCCCGCATGGGTGACGAATGCTGACCTCTCCTTGGCAGGTTCATCTAGCGGTACTTGCCAGTACCCCTTGGTTAAGTCTATTGTAGAGATGAACTGGGCACGTCCCAACTTCTCCAATAGCTCATCGGTACGTGGCATTGGATAGTTGTCCGGACGAGTGACAGCATTTAGCTTACGGTAGTCCACGCAAAAGCGTATTTCCCCATCTGGTTTGGGTACCAGAACCACTGGAGATGCCCATGCACTGGTAGATGAGCGGATTATACCCATCTGTAGCATGTTCTGGATCTCCCGTTCTATAGCAGCTTGGGCATGAGGAGACACCCGGTAGGGTGGGGTTCTGATTGGGTGAGCATTACCTGTATCAATGGAGTGGTATGCCCGTTCAGTCCGTCCTGGGGTGGCTGAGAACAATGGGGCGAAGCTAGTGCACAGCTCCTTGATTTGTTGCCGCTGCAGACGTTCCAGGGTGGTTGAGAGGTTCACCTCTTCCACGCCACCGTCTTTTTTCCCGTCGTAGTAGACACCGTCAGGCCACTCAGCATCATCTCCCTGGACTGTAAACTGACAAACCTGTAAGTCTCTGGAATAGAAAGGCTTGAGAGAATTAACATGGTACACTTTAGGCTTTAGTGAGGAATTGGGAAATGCTATGAGGTAGTTTACAGCTCCCAGGCGCTCTTGGACCGTGAATGGCCCTTCCCATGATGCTTCCATCTTATGGGCCTGTTGCGCCTTCAAGACCATAACCTGGTCTCCTACCTTGAAGGAACGTTCTTTGGCATGTCTGTCATACCAGGCTTTTTGCTCTTCTTGAGCATCCTTTAGGTTCTCTCTAGCAAGGGCTAAAGAGTGTCGGAGGGTGCTTTGTAGGTTGCTTACAAAGTCCAGAATGTTAGTTCCTGGAGAAGGCGTAAACCCCTCCCATTGCTGCTTCACCAACTGTAATGGTCCCTTAACCTCGTGACCATACACAAGTTCAAATGGTGAAAACCCTAAACTGGGATGTGGTACAGCCCTGTAGGCAAACAGCAACTGCTGCAACACTAGGTCCCAATTATTGGAGAATTCGTTGATGAATTTTCGTATCATGGCCCCCAAAGTTCCATTGAACCTTTCCACCAGGCCATTGGTTTGATGGTGGTACGGGGTGGCAACCAAGTGATTCACCCCATGAGTTTCCCACAGTTTTTCCATGGTCCCTGCCAGGAAATTAGACCCTGAATCTGTAAGGATGTCGGAGGGCCAACCTACCCTGGCAAAGATGTCTGTTAAGGCCAGGCACACAGTGTTAGCCCTGGTGTTGCCTAGAGCTACTGCTTCCGGCCATCGGGTAGCAAAGTCCACTAAAGTCAGTACGTACTGCTTTCCTCTGGGCGTCTTTTTTGGGAAAGGGCCCAGAATATCCACAGCTACTCGCTGAAATGGGACCTCAATTATGGGGAGTGGCTGGAGAGGGGCCTTGACCTGGTCTTGAGGCTTTCCCACTCTTTGGCATACCTCACAAGACCGGGCATACTTGGCAACGTCCTTGCCCATCCCCTCCCAGTGGAAGGACTTCCCCAACCGGTCCTTGGTTCTGTTCACCCCAGCATGGCCACTGGGATGATCATGGGCTAAGCTTAAGAGCTTCCCCCGGTACTTAGTTGGAACCACCAACTGTTTTTGCGGCTGCCATTCTTCCCGGTGTCCACCAGAAAGAATTTCCTTGTATAAAAGTCCTTGGTCTATAACAAACCGGGATCGATTAGAAGAGCTGAGAGGCGGTGGGGTGCTCCGTGCCGCCGCCCAAGCTTTCTGAAGGCTGTCATCTGCTTCCTGCTCAGTCTGGAACTGTTCCCTTGAGGCTGGGGTCACCAGTTCTTCCTCAGACTGTGGACTTGGGCTTGGTCCCTCTGGAAGCGATGTAGGTGATGGGGTTGTTTCCGTTGCTGGTGAACCGCTCTCCGCTGGTGCACCTGAGGGTATTTCAGGCTCTGGCTGAGCCTTTTGGGTATGGCTGTCTGTTGCTTCTGCCAGTTGTGGCTAGCAGGCGCCCACTGGCGTTGAGTTTGAAGATGTGGTTGCACTTGCTGGTGCTGGTTGCTGTTCCAGTTCCGGGCCTGGGACTGGAGATGCTGTGGCTGTTTCAGTGGTAGGCATGGAATCCGGGTCCACTACCTCTGTCTGGGTCTCTGGTAACACAGACGGGGCCTCTGTGGACGGCTCAGGAACAGGAATGGGTCTGGAAGCTTGCCTGGTTTGGCTACGTGTAACCATTCCCACTCTCTTGGCCCGCCTCACCTGGTTGGCCAAGTCTTCCCCCAGTAGCATGGGGATAGGATAATTGTCATAGACTGCAAAAGTCCACATTCCTGACCAGCCTTTGTACTGGACAGGCAGTTGAGCTGTAGGCAAGTCTACAGCTTGTGACATGAAGGGGTAAATTGTAACTTTGGCCTTTGGGTTGATGAATTTGGGGTCAACGAAGGATTGGTGGATAGCTGACACTTGTGCCCCCGTGTCTCTCCCCGCAGTAACCTTCTTTCCGCCCACTCTCAAATTTTCCCTTCGCTCCAAGGGTATTTGAGAGGCATCCGGGCCTGGGGATCTTTGGTGTGATGGTGGTGTAATGAATTGCATTCGCATGGTGTTCTTTGGACAGTTGGCCTTGATATGTCCCAGTTCATTACACTTAAAGCATCTTCCATCTGATGGGTCACTGGGCCGAGGTAAGTTACTGGAGACTGGTGAGGTGGAAGGGTAGGGTGTCTGTGGCTTTACTTGGGTGGTATGTGGGGTCTTTGGCTGTCCTCGGTTGTAGGGTTTATGGTCTGTGTGCCCCCTGGGGTAATCGTTCCCCTTGACAGTAGCTTTCTTGCTTTCTGCCAGTTCCATCCATTTGGCTCCAATCTCCCCCGCCTCAGCGAGATCTTTGGGTTTTCCATCTTGTATGTACCGTGTGATGTCTTCAGGAACACCATCCAAGAACTGCTCCATTTGTATGAGGAGGTGCAGTTCTTCCAAGGTTTGAACGTTGTTTCCTGTTATCCAGGCCTCATAGTTTTTTGCAATGTAGTAGGCGTGTTTGGGAAATGACACCTCTGGTTTCCACTTTTGGGTTCGGAAGCGCCGACGGGCATGATCTGGGGTTATCCCCATTCGGTATCTGGCCTTGGTTTGAAAAAGTTTATAGTCATTCATTTGCTGCTTAGGCATTTCAGCTGCCACCTCTGCTAAAGGTCCACTGAGCTGTGACCTCAATTCTACCATGTACTGGTCTTCGGGGATGTTGTACCCAAGACAGGCTCTTTCAAAATTTTCCAAGAAGGCCTCGGTGTCATCCCCTGCCTTGTAGGTGGGAAATTTCCTGTGCTGTGGAGCAATAATTGGCGCCAGGTTGTTAGGGTTGGCTGGCACATGCAGCCCAGCTTTTGCCAAGTCCAGTTCATGTTTTCTCTGTTTTTCCTTCTCTTCATTCTCTTTTTGTTGTTTTTCCATTTCTTTTTGTTGTTTTTCCATTTCTTTTTGGTGTTTTTCCATGTCTCGGCGGTGGGCCGCCTCTTCTTCTTCTAGTTTTCTTTTGTGTGCTGCCTCTCTTTCTCTCTCTCTTATTTCCATCTCTGTTTGTTTTATTTCCAGTTGTCGCCTGTGTTCAGCTTCTTTGAATTGCTCTTCGGCCTCAATTTTTGCCTTAGAAGTCATGATTCCTGTTTTCTTGTGTTGGGGTGCCCTCCGGTGTTTATCTTCTGAACTGCAGGTTCTCTGTTGCCTCCTGAAGTCTGCCTAGCAACAGTGCCTTTAGCTAATTTTCAATGTTAAGTAAACCTGAAAAACCACTTTATTTGCATTTATATAGTGCTGGTAATGACTCTCAATGGGAGTGCTATTGTGTGACAAAAGACCCTTAACAGTCTCTTAATGGCTTCTCGCTTAACATGCAAGCCACAAACTGCCAGAGAGAGCAGAAAAAAAAAATTCTCTCTGGTTCCCTTTTAAAACCAACTGTTTCTCTCTGCTAAAAAGCCCTTATCAGAGAAGAGAAAAATATAATATTCCTACTGGCTTCTGGATTCTGTCTATATCCCACCGCTACCACCATGTCATAACCTTAGTCCCAGATTTGGACCTTAGCGTCCAAAATATGGGGGTTAGCATGAAAACCTCCAAGCTTAGTTACCAGCTTGGACCTGGTACTTGCTGCCACCACCCAAAAAATTAGAGTGTTTTGGGGCACTCTGGTCCCCCTGAAAAACCTTCCCTGGGGACCCCAAGACCCAAATCCCTTGAGTCTCACAACAAAGGGAAATAATCCTTTTTCCCTTCCCCCCTCTCTGTTCCCAGTCCTGGAAACAAAAGTACTTTCCTATTCCCCCAGAGGGAATGCAAAATCAGGCTAGCAAATCCAACACACAGATCTCCCTTGCTTTCTTCCTCCCACCAATTCCCTGGTGAGTACAGACTCAATTTCCCTGAAATTTCCCAGTAAAGAAAACTTCAACAGGTCTTAAACGAAAGCTTTATATAAAAAAGAAAGGAAAAATACATACAAATGGTCTCTCTGTATTAAGATGACACAATACAGGGTCAATTGCTTAAAAGAATATTGAATAAACAGCCTTATTCAAAAAGAATACAAATCAAAGCACTCCAGCACTTATATTCATGCAAATATCAAAGAAAAGAAACCATATAACTTACTAGCTGATCTCTTTGTCCTTACACTTAGAAACAGAAGACTAGAAAGTAGAAACTACTTCTCCAAAGCTCAGAGAAAGCAGGCAGACAGAAAACAAAGACTCAGACACAAACTTCCCTCCACCCAGAGTTGAAAAAAATCCGGTTTCCTGATTGGTCCTCTGGTCAGGTGCTTCAGGTGAAAGAGACATTAACCCTTAGCTATCTGTTTATGACAGGCCATCAATATGTCTGCTCTTCTTTATTGGGCCCACTTGACAAGTTGTATTGTCCTTTGCTCTGGCTCCCATTCCCTCTTCAACTGTTGTAGCTGTCTGGAGGTGGGTGTCTTCCAAGCCTCACTCATTCACACCTCATTCAGTCAATAGAGCAATTGATTACAGAGTGCGGGGGAAGATCTTATTCTACTTCTAGCAAAAAGGCACATGTTTTCTTTTACTTTAACTATACTATCCTTAGGGGCTATAACATTTGATACAAAGTTTTCTACCAATTCTCTATATAGGGATCTAATACAAAGTTGTATGAAAATAGAGAGGCACAATGCCAAGTCATATGAATTACAAAATAACATCATGCCGGATGCAATGTCATAAAGATAAAGATACTTAATACAAAATAACACAATGCAACGTTATAAAGATTTATAGAGATAGTTAATACAGAGATTTCTCTACATCACCACTTTACGAGTTGTGCAGGCCTGCTGACGGCATTCGCGGGGCTTCTTGCTCGTGTGGATTCTCTGATGCTGAATAAGGTGAGAGCTGCGATTGAAGGTTTTCCCGCACTCACTGCATTCATAGGACCCCTCCTGTGTGTGGATTCTCTGATGCCGAATAAGGTGTGAGCTGCGACTGAAAGTTTTCCCGCACTCACTGCATTCAGGAGGGAGAGGATAGCTCAGTGGTTTGAGCATTGGCCTACTAAAACCAGGGTTGTAAGTTCAATCCTTGAGGGAACCATTGGGGAATTGGTCCTGCTTTGAGCAGGGGGTTGGACTAGATGATCTCTTGAGGTCCTTTCCAACCCGTATAAGCTAGGATTCTATGATAGGATCTCTTCCCTGTGTGGATTCTCTGATGCCCAATAAGGTGCGAGCTGCGACTGAAAGTTTTCCCGCACTCATTGCATTCACAGGGCCTCTCCCCTGTGTGGATTCTCTGATGTTGAGAAAGGCCTGATCTGTAAGTGAAGTTTTTCCCACACTCAGCACATGTATTTTTTTTGCTTTTCCCTGCAGATTTCCTGCTGTATTCTGGTTTCCTTAAGGCCTTTCTGAGTTCCCTGACAGGAAATAAATTTATCCATTTTCTCCCCTGGCTGGTTTCCCTGCTCTTTTTCTGGTCTGTGCTGAACCTCACACGTCATTGTATCACCTGCTGTGATAGAGACAGAAACCTCAAACAGGGATGGAAAGGGGAAGGCCAAACCAAAACAAGTGCTGGAGAGAGGACAAATAAAAATCAGGAACTCAGCTCCCCCCAACAGGAGAGAGGAGGGGATCAATTCAGCCTTCACATCCCATCCAACTTCACAGGGGGAAGGGAGAAAGCTACTGCCCGGTGTCTGCTAGCATCTATAGGAAGCCTTGAGCTATATTTACCCTGCGGATGCGACCCCTGCTATGGACAATAATGAACTGAGAGACTTCCCAAGAGCTTTGTAGGGCATCCTAGATGTTTCCTTCAGGCACTTACAGATTCTGAGTTGGTTTAATGTTTCCTCATCTGTGCGGGGAGATCTCAGGATCTCTCTTTCCTCTGAACCCTGGAGCTCTGGGACCCATGGCTCTTCCCCTTGTTCCAGCTGGGAGATCATATCACGTTGGAAAACCAGAAACTCCGCTCAGATGAAAGAAAACAAAGGAGTTCAGCTGATTTCATACATCTTGATCATCAAAAACATTCTGTTAATTTATCTTCAGTGCTTAGTGTGACCTAGTGTGCCTGGGGCAGTCCTCACTGAAAATGCCAAGGTCAGAGCAGGCTGAAAAAGGGAGAGCAGATGCTCCCCATACTGGTGGTTAACACTGAAGTTAAACTCACTGACCAGTCACAAACTGTGTTTCTGATCCCACACACTGGTTAACGAGACTCTGAAAAAAGAAATCACACGGCCCCCTTTATTGCATGACAGTTCTCTGACTCCTAATCAGCAACTAGGTCCCGTACAGTGAGAGGTTATTTAAAAACTCTGCTCACTGTGATACAGCATGGCCAGAGCGCAGCAGGAGAGTGATCCTAATTGGATCCAGGAAGTGGGTGGGTAGAAGGTTAGCCACATTACCCAGGTTTGGATCTCATCCAAAATACCATGCTGCCAGCCAATCCTTTAGCAATTAAACTAAATGTTTAGAAGAAAGAACAAATGAAAGAATGAAGTTAAATTCCATCCTTCCAGACAATTCTTTAGCATCTAAACTAAAGGTTTAAAAGAAAGAAAGACAGAAAGAATTTAAATGGAAAAGCAGTCAGATACATTCCAAAATGGATATATCAGGTTCTTAGCAGTATTGGTGAGTTGCTGGCTTGAAAGTCTGTCTGGAACGCATCCACAGCTTGGATGGGTCATTCAGTCCTTTGTTCCAGGGTTCAGTTTGTAGAGAAGTTGCTCCAGAGGTAGGAAGGGGGATTGAAGACAAGATGGAGATGATGCAGCTGCGCTTTATATTCCTTTTGCCATGTGGCTTGTACTTCCTGTGTCCCAAACACAAGCTTCACAGCACATGGCATGGAAAAGCTTTGGAGGTTTCATTACACAGGCAAACCCCGGCATGTCTTGCTGACTCAATAGGTGTGTCCCCTTGGTCCATAGGTTCATTGTACAGCTGATGACCCTCAATGGGCCATCAAACATGCTAGGCAATGTTGATGCCAATATGTCTGGGGGTGTCACCAAGAAAAACTGCACAAGTCTGGAAATACAGATATACCTTACATATCTGTAACTCACAATACAAAGGTGATAGAAACATAGAAACAAAATTATCATACTTGGCAAATCATAACATTTTCACTGACACTTTACATGGCATACCTAGCATGATTCTTTCCAATTTTATCAGATTATATTATTGTATTATTAATACCAAAGTGTCTCACAATTTCATGCAGTCTCACACTTGCTAAACTAGTGAATTCCCAGGACCAGTTCCCCAGGTCCTTGAAGATGCCAAACATTGTGCTTATGAGGGATTGAAATACCCACATATCTGCTGGGAACACACACACAGACACTGTGTCAATCTGTACCCCTGTGTTCACTCTTCTAGAAAATTATGATCAATTTTGTACCCAGTATGGCTTGTGAGGTATCATTAGAAAACGCATAACCTACTGAATATTATCCTCCTGTTAAAATGTGTAGTAACACTGTATGTAAAATTGTGAGATTTTACAGTATGATATTAAGAAAAAGTTACAGTTCTGGGGAACACCCACAGACCAGTTCCTCAGAGACAGCAAGGCAAACAGCTGGTCAAACAGCCATTCTCCTGCAGCGGGAAGGTGTGAAGACATTAAGGGCTGGTCTACACTACGGGGGGAAATCGATCTTAGATACGCAAATTCAGCTACGTGAATAACGTAACTGAAGTCGAATATCTAAGATCGGATTACTCACCCATCCTCACCGCGCGGGATCGATGTCCGCGGCTCCCCCTGTCAAATCAGCAACTCCGTTGGGGTTGGTGTTGTTCCGGAATCGATATAAGCGCGCTCGGGGATCGATATATGGCGTCTAGATGAGACGCCATATATCGATCCCCGAGCAATCGATTTTAACCCGCCGATACGGTGGGTAGTCTAGATGTAGCCTTACATTCCATCACAGGGACCTATTGAGGCTGTTGTGGAAAACGACCACAGGATTAATATTTGAATCAGCTCAGCCTGAGGCTCTTTTCTTGGTTACAAGCACGCAGGGGGCGACAGCTATTGGAATACTGTTCCTGAGCTAAAAATCACACAAGCCTTTTACAGCTTAAAACCACAAACAATGACACATACGTTGTACGTTAATTTCCTTATTTGGAATATATTGCAAAATATGATGCAGGTCAAAAGCAAGCTGAACAATCAGTTTTCCATATTTGGCCTTTCCTGTTATTTTTATTACACCTGGTGATATGGGAGCAAGACTCTCCATGTCTCAAGAAATGTCACTACCAACCTAGGCCATTTTCACATGCTGGGGTGCAATCCAGATCAGCGAGGAGTTGTGTCATCTGTAATCCTGGGTGAGATTCAGTGTTCTGCTGCTGGAGCTCCCCTGTCTGGATACTCCCAGCCAGCGTTCAAGGACGCACTGAGTGTCTGTATGATAAGTAACCCTGGACTGGCAGCTCTGACTCCAGCCGCCTGCTTGTTACACCCCAAGCACATTCTGGTTTGGGTAGAGAAGGCTCAGGGTTTGAGAGAAGGCTGGGGGTAAGAAGCTTCTGTTCATTATGCTGGACCTAACCCCAGTTTTACTTGAGTAAAGAGGAGATATTTGACATTGTGTGATGCTGCTCCTGTGCTCTGTTCCCAAAGTGTTCTGCAGCAGAGGAGGGTCTCTGGTAGTATGTATGTTACTGGCCTATTGGGGTGATGCTGAAACAGGACAGGGTACAGATGGCATTGTGGGGGTGGCATGAACCTTCACTCTTCATTTCCCCTTCCAAGAACAGAAGGGACAGGAATCCTTACCCAGCAAGACCATCGTCTCATAGTTCCCCGCATGAAATCTCTGTAGAGGGCTCTCTGAGTGGGGTCCAGCAGAGTCCCCTCTTCCCTGGAGAAATACACAGCCACTTCCTCCAAGGTCACCGGCCCCTGAAAGAGCAGGAGTCCAATACTCAGTACCTGCTGACCCACTCACAACCCCACTATTCACGGAACAGCAGCACCAGGGAAATGGAAGCTCCGGGAGGCACATGTTAACAGAGTCCCACCCCACCTTGCTTACAGCAGCCAGGAGGCATCAGAGGGTAGAAAGAGAGAACCTTTGTGTCTCCCATCTGACAGACAGAAGCAGGGTCTTCACATTTATCACATAGCTACTAGCCAGAGCTTAATATAGGAGATGGGGATGTCTCTGGACCCTGATAGTGGCTCCCTGGTAGGAATCCAAGCACTCTCCAAATAAAATATATGGAAGAAAGGGGAAGTCAATCATAAAGAATAGAAGTTAGAAGGTCAGAATTGTAGTGCCCATTAACAAAGGTTTAGAGAAAATAGAGCCTATCAAACTAACGGGATATCCTTATTGGATGAGATCAAAAGTTTGGTTGCAGCTAATAGTATTGATGTAATATACCTAAACTTCCGTAAGGGACATGACTTGATTAGCACAATATTTTTACTAAAAAAAACTAGAATGATACAAAATAAACGCGGCATACATTAAATAGATTAAAAACTCTGATAGTAAATGGGGAACCATGATCAAGTGGATTTCTTTCTAGCAGGTTCCTGCAGGGATTGGTTCTTGGCCCTGTGCTATTTAACATTCTTATCCATGACTTAGAAGAGAGTACAAAATCATCACTGATAAAGTTTACAGTTGCCACAAAGATTGGGGTTGGTGGTAATTAATGAAATGTCAGTAGATTCAGGCTCCATCGCTGAGAGTCTGGGAAGTTGTCCCAGCCCTGGCTGGAGGGTTATTTCCTGTTCCACAAAGAGGGGAAGTTCCATTCCCAACTCCTGTGCCTTGAAATTAGGACCTATCTGACACTACACCCCCATATTCATCATAGTGGTATGATTATAATATGGTTAGGACATAATTATGATCTATTTTGTAGAAGATGCATCATGTGTGGTGTCACTGGAAAAGTTCTGATTTGCTGAATATGATTATCCTATTTGTGTGCACATATCATGTTCGTATCTGAAGTTATGGATATTGACTCTGTATCTGTATTTCAAATGTGCTTACTCTGGGTAACACCCACAATGAGCCTTTCAGGTACAACAATGAAGAAGCCAGACAGTGCTGATGGCTCAACAAAGACAATGGACTGTGGAAGAGCTTAGCCTTCCTGTGAATGTTTCAGCCAGCCTATGAGTCATGGCTACTATGACTCAGCAGGGCCTGTGACCAGACCACATGACACTAAACTCCATTTTAGTACCTGTATTTTTCCACAAACTGGACTAGGAACTGAGTTTGGAACAAAAGGTTCCCACCATATGGAAAAGCTACATAAGGTGGGTGTGACATCATCTCTTGGCCTCATTCTCCACACAAGAGAACTTCTGGAAACACCTGAGAAACAAAAACGGATGTGGGGGAAGTGCTGCTCCCAGGATCAAGAGATTTCTAGCTTGTGTATGGAAACTTGGGGGACTGCTTGTACCATCAGTCAGGGTGAGAAATTGCTAATTCAAATTCTATCCATCTAGCATGTTAGACTTAGTCTGAGTTTTGGTTATTTGCTAAATAATCTGCTTTGATCTGTTTGTTATCACTTATAATCACTTAATCTATCTTTCTGCAGTTAATAAACTTGTTTGATGCTTTATCTTAACCAGCGTATTTTGAGTGAAGTGTCTGGGGAAAATCTCAGCTTGTTGTGCACATCTGTCCCATATCGAGGGGAAGGGGAACTACATTAATGAGCTTGTATTATAGAGATCCCTGTGTACTATAATATGGTATCATTCTGGATTTATACTACAGCAAGTGTGCAAGGTTGGGGAGTGGGAAATTGGCTCTTGTCTTCTATCTGTCCTTGAGTGGCTTAGGTAACGCACTCAGGTAGCTTAGTTGGCTGCATGGCGCCACCTGCTGTTGTGTTGGGTGATAACAGGCCCTGGAGAGGCTGGCGAAATCTCCAGCAAAGCAGTGTGAGAAGGGCCAGCCCAGCGTGAGGGTTAGAGGACACAGCAGTTCCCAGAAGCTCCACAAACTGCCTCCTGGGGGTGACAACCCATCACGCCCTACACTACACAAGTCTCAGCAGGTTTGTCACATGCTGTCCCCTCCCTTTCTCCACCCGAGATATTTCCTGCTTCCCACCACCTCTAGCAATTCCCACCCTCTTATGCATTTACTGCTCCTCAACCTCCAAGCAGAGCCCGCCACCCTGATAATCTCTTACCTGAGCCAGCTCCATTGCAGCCATTTCCTTGCCCCTGGGAGGACGAGATGATCTGCAGCGAAACATGGATGTTATTCTCTGGCCTGCCGGGGTGAAAAGTGCAAGGTGTGAGAATTCAGACTAGGCTTTTGTCCATTCCCCAAGCTGATTCCCCCCAGCTTTTCCCCTGCTAATGCACATTCTAGGTTCTAGCACACTGTGAAGCACAGAGTGACCTTATTCCAGTACAGGCCTAGCCCCCTCCCACCAGGGTGTAACCCTCTGACACATGGGGAAACCCTCCCAGTAACAGTCTCTCTCTTACACGTATCAAGTTTGCGGACAACACCAAGCTGGGTGGGGTTGTAAGTGCTTTGGAGGATTGGATTAAAATTCAAAATGATCTGGACAAACGGGAGAAATGATCTGAAGTAAATAGGATCAAATTCAGTAGAGACAAGTGCAAAGTACTCCACGTTGGAAGGAACAATCGGAGGCCAGAGAAGAGCAGAAACAAAGGAGTCACTTTGGGGGATTCTCCCTGTCATTGTCCCCAAGGCAGCTGTCTCAGGTTTACAAAGGTGTTTCATGTTCCAGCCTTTGTACAGTCTCTCCTGGGAGTGCCCCTTTCATGGACTGGGCCTAGTTTTAGTTTTTGGTAGTTAACAAGCTTGGTTTATTGTTCATCTAACCAGTATGTGTGGATTGAAGTGTGTTGGAAACTCTGTTTGGGATAACAAGCTGGTGCATGTCATTTTCCGCTGATGAAATGACAGACTTCATATGAGCTTGGGTCGTTCAGTAGCGTGCTGGACAGTGCAAGATGCACATTTCTGGGGGAAAGTTGGGCACTTGAGAATTTGCTGGTTTTCTCCTGAGGTGTAATTCATGAGTGGCTGTCTAGCAGCACTCAATACTGTGTAGCTGGGAGTGAGTTACATGCTGCAGACTGTGTGTTAATTGGCTAAGAGGGGCTGTTCTCGCGGGAAAACAGTGGAAAAGGCACCCCATGCTGGAGGACTGAGGTACAGCTATTTAACAGTCCAGATTGTACTCTGGGTAACATCACAGACACTCATTATGACAGAGCCTCTTACAACACAGAGAGAGTAAATCCATGTCCCAGAAATCGAAGACTCCAGACAGAGGGCAAGTGTCCCTGGCACTGCTTCTTGCTGACAGAGAGGTTCAGAGACAGTGCGAGATCCTGGGGAAGCTGGGAACAGGAAGCATGGGCTGGCGGGGTTCGGTGGAGAAAGGGAACAGGAAGGGCAGGGAAATTACTGAATCCAGGATCTCAGCAGTACTAGATGACAGGATAGCACATAGTGCAGCCCATTGGAAAACACAATCCCAACTATACATACAAAATGATGGGGTCTAAATTAGTTGTTTCCACTCAAGAGAGTGATCTTGGAGTCACTGTGGATAGTTCTCTGAAAACATCCACTCAATGTGCAGCAGCAGTGAAAAAAAGTGAACAATGTAGGAAATAATTAAGAAAGTGATAGATATGACAGAATATCTCATAGATCATATTTGTAAAAACAGCAAATAAATCCATGATACACCCACATCTTGAATACTGCATGCACATGTCACCCCATCTCAAAAATAGAAATATTGGAATTGGAAAAGCTTCAGAAAAGGGCAAGAAAAATGATTAGGGGTATGGGACAGTTATGCCAGACCTAACCCCCAGTTTCACTTGAGCAAACAGGAGATATTTGACACTGTGCAATACGGCTCCTGTGCTCTGTTCCCAAAGTGTTCTGCAGCAGAGGAGGGTCTCTGGTATTATGTGTGTCACTGGACTATTGGGGTGATGCTGAAACAGGACAGGGTACAGATGGCATTGTGGGGGTGGCGTGAACCTTCACTCTTTATTTCCCCTTCCAAGAACAGAAGGGACAGGAACCCTTACCCAGCGAGGTCACAGTCTCATAGTTCTCCTGCATGACATCCCAGTAGAGGGCTCTCTGAGTGGGGTCCAGCAGAGCCCACTCTTCCCTGGTGAAATACATAGCCATCTCCTTGAAGGTCATCAGCCCCTGAAAGAGTAAGAGTCCAACCCTAAGGACTTCCTGCCCCACTATTTGTGGCAGAGAAGAGTGAATCAAATGGAAGCTCTGGGTGGATCATAGTCAGGAGAGTCCCACCTCGACCTGGCTCAGAGTATCCAGCAAATGCCAGGGTGAGAGGATGAAGAGAGAGCCCCTTATCTCTCCCAGCATATCCATCACCCCCCTACTAGCCACTGACTGATACAGGAGATGGAGCCCCTAGCAGGGTCCAGGGAGAGCTCGCTGGTAGGATGCCCAACACCCTCCTCATTGTGAGGAGTGGGATATGAAGGGAGAGGCAGCTCCAATAAGCCTGACTCATGGGTGTCCCCTTTATATCTCACAGTAGCTGATGGTTAATGAGGTCAGGCTCCAGCACTAGGAGTCTGGTCAGTTTGACTAGCTCCATGTAGGTGGGTTATTTTCTCTCTTCACAAATTAGGGCATTTCCACCTCCAAACCTCCTGGGTCTGTTCCTAGAATCTAGGCCACTTAGTAAATAACTCCCAGCAGGTCTGCCACACCCTGGCCTCCTCCTTTCCCCACGCTGTGAATTTCCTGCCCCGCTCCAACCTCCAAACCAGACTCTGCAAACCTTCCCACCTCTGGTGTATTTGCTCTCCCTTTCCTCCAGCAGGAACCCACCAGCAACCCCCCGATAATCTCTACCTGGACTGACTCCACTCCAGCCATTTCTCTTCCCTGTCCCACGCCAGGCTGGGATGAGCTGGAGCAAAACATTCTGCAGCCTGTCTGGGGGAGAAGGGCAGTTGTGGGCGTTTCACAACCGGTTTTAGTTAATTTCACATCACAATTCCCCCAGGCCCTTTCCCTGCAGACAGACACCCTAGATTCTGTCATGCTGGGAAATGCTCAATCTGTTTATTACAATTTAGACCTGGCCCCTCCTGCCAGGCTAAGTCCACAGACACATTTTTAACCTCCCTTCTCTCTCCCCTCACCCCTTCTCTGAACACAAGGCTAGAAAAGAGCAGAACCAAAGGAGTCACTGTGGGGGATTCCCTCAGACACTGACCCCACGGCAGCCACACCCAGCAGGGGGAATATGGAGTCAGGAACTGGCTTTTGCTCTGTCTGATCCTTGTTTTGTTCACTGGAAAGTGGTTCTGCCCCAGGATGCAGCAATACATGTGTCTGGGTGGACTAGAGAGCTGGAAATCTCTCCCCCACATTCATTTCTCCCACTGCCCCTTTCAGTCTCTCCTTCCCCTGTCCTCTCTCCCTGCCCCTCTGGCTGGGACAGTCCCATTCCTGGGGGCTTTGCTCTCCCATGGCTGGATTTCCTCCTGGCCACCGCTAATGGGAGGAGAAATGAGGTGGTGGTGTTTGTGCAGAGTCACTTTCTTGCCAGACCCTAGGACATTCCCTGAGGTCTTTCAGTTACCTGGAGACTCTGGCTCAGAATTTAGTAGTAACAGGGCCCAGGACTGCCCTAGGGGGCTAGGACCAGCTGCAGAAAGTCATCCCCTGGGCCGGGCAGAGAAGAAGCTTTAATTAAGGTCACTTCCCAGCACAGAGCCCCACTGGGGGAGCAGCAGCTGCCAAGCCTGGTCTCCCAGATCACAATGGAGGCTGCAGCATCTGACCCAGGAAGCTGAACCCCAATATCCTGAGCAGAGAGGGACGGAGTGTATGAGCAGCTTCCCTCCTTTAGCTCTCTGGGGAGAGCAGCTAATGGGAGCCCCTCCTCACAGGGAGAATGGCTGATCTCATTTGACCCACTGTCCATCTGGAATCACTCCTTGTCTTTCCATACATGTATCAGAGGGTAGCCGTGTTAGTCTGGATCTGTAAAAGCAGCAAAGAATCCTGTGGCACCTTATAGACTAACAGAGGTTTTGGAGCATGAGCTTTCGTGGGTGAATACCCACTTCCTCAGATGCATGTAATGGAAATATCCAGGGGCAGGTATATATATGTGTGCTAGCAAGCAAGCTAGAGATAACGAGGTCAGTTCAATCAGGGAGGATGAGGCCCTGTTCTAGCAGTTGAGGTGTGAAAACCAAGAGAGGAGAAACTGGTTCTGTAATTGGCAAGCCATTCACAGTCTTTGTTCAATCCTGAGCTGATGGTGTCAAATTTGCAGATGAACTGAAGCTCAGCAGTTTCTCTTTGAAGTCTGGTCCTGAAGTTTTTTTGCTGCAGGATGGCCACCTTAAGGTCTGCTATAGTGTGGCCAGGGAGGTTGAAGTGCTCTCCTACAGGTTTTTGTATATTGCCATTCCTAATATTCCTAATAATTCCCTCACCTAGTGCCAGGGATCCCCTCCCCCAGCTCTGTGTTCCCGGGCACATCACACGATCCATTGTCTACAGCCAAGCACTGAGGTACAACCGCATCTGCTCTGACCCCTCAGACAGAGACCAACACCTACAAAATCTCCACCCAAGCGCTGGGAAAAAGTGAGATAAGAGAGAAGCTGCATTCCTGGCATAGTACCAGATGTGCTGTGTTCGGGCAGCTCCTTCGAAGAACTGATAAGAGTCCTAGTTTCCCAGCCTCCTTGTTTTCGCTCCCTGGTTTTGTTCTTTGTTTGTTTTTAACTCCCCTACATTTCTAACTTTAGGCATGCATGTATACTAAAGGTGTCTAGTTTCTAGTTGTTAGAAGAAGGGGGTGGGTTGCTCCAGTGAATAATTTATGACGCGACGGAACTGTCTACATAGGCTTATACTAAGATGTAAAGAGCAGGCTGGTTCTCTCTGGAGACGAGCTGCTCTCTATTGATGCGTGCACTTGTCAATAAAGAGCTTTTGATCGGACCTTGCTGGTGTTGCCTGTCTCTCTCGCGGTCAGACAACGAACTTTGCCGTCTGGGTTAGAGTCCCTGACATAAGTATAATCTAATATCTCATTGAAAGGTGACAGGGCCAGAAAGAGTTAATTAACTCACCTCACCGACTGACCTGACCCGTGGGTGAACCTTAGAAACTGGTTAACAAGATATGTAAATGAACAGAGCTTTGAAATGCAAGTCTGCAGTGTTAGAGGTAGAAGGGGAGGTGTTTGCTCAGGTCTTGTGATGTCAGCAAACAAGTCTTGTCTATTGCTCTAGTTTTAATTCAAAGAGCAAAAAAAGAATATTAACATTTATGATGATACTTGAGTGAAATAGTATTATTGTCTGTGTCTCTTTGAAGGTTGTGGTAATCTGTATCTGAACTGTTTGATGGATGTACTAATTGCCAGGATGTTTGGAAGAAGAGTTAAGCCTATTGTTTTCTCAGGCTGAAAGGCTGCTGGAAATGTTTAAGAACCTGGGACACGATCCTTCTTCATCTCAGATCTGCTTTGGGTTTCAAGAGGGGGAACCCTTAAGCCACAAGGATTGAGATCCCCAGTCATTGACTGGAGCCACCCTGAATATGGACAGTGGATTATAACCTATGGACTATTTCTAAAAGGACTTTTGGCAACTACAAGCTCATGTCTACTTTGTATCTGAACCTCAAAAATTGAATTCAAGTCTATATGTCTATTAATCTTTTAACCAACACTCTCTCTCTCTCTTTTCTTTTCTAATAAATTTTAGCTTAGTTAATAAGAATTGGCTATAGCATGTATTTTAGGTAAAATCTAAGTTATAATTGAACCTGGTTATGTGGCTGATCCTTTGGGATCGGAAGAATCTTTTCTTTTATATGATGAAGTAAGATTTTCAGGAATCATCATCATATCTAACAGGTGTGTCTGGACGGAGGCCTGAGGCTGGGTACTTTAAGGGAACTGCGTGGTTTAAACTTCTAAGTAACCAGTGAGGTACTACAGAAGCTGTTTTGTGCTGGCTTGGTAAATATAAGTATTGAAATAACCAGCAGCGTTTGGGATTTGTCTGCCCTGTTTTGTTTGCAATTCACTCTGATTGAGTGAGCTGAGCTGGCTCCCACGGGCAGCACCGTCACACCTACAGCCAGGCTGCAGAGGTCCGGGGGATCTTAGGGGCCTTGGGGTGCACAGATACTTATGTCCAGGCCATAGCGGTCCCTGGGGGGCTTAGAGAGTTTGGGGGGACACAGATACCAATCTCCATGCTCTATGGTCCGATGGGGGCTTAGAGGGTTCGTGGGGGGCACATATTCCTACATCCAGGCTGTAGGGTTACCAGGGGGGCTTAGGGGGTTAGTGGGGGGCAAAGATACCTACGTCCAGGCTGGAGGCATCCTGGGAGTCTTAGGGGATTTGTGGGGGCCAAAGACACCTATGATGTCCAGGCTGTAGGGGTACCAGTGGGTTTTAGGGGTTCGAGTGGGCACAGATACGTATGTCCAGGCTGTATCGTTCCCAGGGGGAGTTAGAGGTTTCGTGAGGGGCACAGATATCTACGTCCAGATTGTAGATGTCCTGAGGGGGGGGTTAGGGGGATTGTGGGAGTGCAAATACCTATGTCCAGGCTGTAGGGGTTCCTGGGGGCTTAGAGGGTTTCTGAGGGGCACATATACCTACGTGCACACTGGAGTGTTGCAAGGGGCTTATGGAGTCTATATGGGGAACAGATACCAATGTTCTGGCTGTATAGGTCCCTCGGAGGCTTAGGGGGTTTGTGGGGGGCACAGATACCTAAGTTCAGGCTGGAGGGATCTCTGAGTGTCTTAGGTGTTTGGTGGGAGGCACAGATACCTACGTCCAGGCTGCAGGGGTCTCGGAGGGGCTTAGGGTCTGTCACGGAGTGTGGGGGAGTCCGGTCCTGCACCCCTCTTCCTGGGACTCACAGTGACTCTCAGCCAGTCAGTAAAACAGAAGGTTTATTGGACAACAGGAGCGAAGGATACAGCAGAGCTTGGAGGCACAAGCAGGACCCCACAATCAAGTCCTTCTAGGGGTTCAGGAAACTTAGTTCCCAGTTTGGGAATCCCTGAATTCAAACCACCCAGACCAAAACCGAAACTGAACTAACCCAACTCCCTCCAGCCGGCCATTTGCTGTGTCCAGCTTCCCGGGCAAAGGTGCTGACCCCTCCCCCCGCCTAGCTCAGGTTACAAGCTGAGCACGTGTCCGGTCCTAAAGTCACCCCCTGCTCTCCCATCCCCCACACAGACAGTCCCTACTCCATCACAGTAATGCACAGAGCATTTCCCGCATGGAGCAACAGTGACACCATGTGGCCACGCACGGTAACGCACAGAACATTTCCCATATGGAGCAACTGTGACACCGTGTGGCCAGGCAGGGTAATGCACAGAGCATTTCCCACATGGAGCAACATTGACGCCTTGTGACCACACCAGCTAATGGACAGAGCATTTCCTGCATGGAGCAACAGTGACACCATGTGGCCATGCAGGGAAATGCCCAGAGCATTTCCTGGATGGAGCAACAGTGATTCCATGTGGCCACGCAGGGTAATGCACAGAGAATTTCTCTCATAGAGGAACAGTGACAACATGTGGCCATGCAGGGTAATGCACAGAGCATCATGCCTATGTAGAGGCTGTAGAGATCCCTGGGGGGCTTAAGGGTCGTGGGGGGCACAGATAGCTACGTCCAGGCTGGAGACATTCTGGTGGGCATTAGGGGCTTCATGAGGGGCACAAATATCTACGTCAGGGCTGGAGAGGTCCCTGGATGGCTTAGGGGGTTGTGGTGAGCATAGGTACATATGTCCAGGCTGCAGGGGTCCCAGAGGGACTTAGGGGGTGTCACGTAATGTGGTGGAATCTAGCCCTGCACCCCTCTTCCTGGGACACACCGTGACTCAGCCAGCCAGTAAAACAGAAGGTTTTTTTGGCCAACAGGAACGAAGGATACAGCAGGGCTTTTGGGCACAACTAGGACCCCTCAATCGAGTCCTTCTGGGGGTTCAGGAAGCTTAGTTCCCAGTTTGGGATTCCCTGAATTCCAACAACCCAGCTCCAAACCAAAACTGAACTAACTCCCTCCAGCCAGCCCCTTCCTTTATTCAGCTTCCTGGGCAAAGGTGCTGACCCCCTCCCAGCTGCCTAGCTTAAGTTACAGGCTTAGGTCCTGTCCCTCACCTAAAGTCACCCGCTGCTCTCCCATCCCCCACACAGACAGTCCCCACTCCATCACAGTAATGCCCAGAGCATTTCGCGCATGGAGCAACAGTAACACTGTGTGGCCATGCAGGGTAATGCCCAGAGCATTTCCTGCATGGAGCAAGAGTGACACCGTGTGGCCACACAGGGTAATGCACAGAGCATTTCCCGCATGAAGCAACATTGACACCTTGTGACCACACCAGGTAATGGACAGAGCATTTCCTGCATGGAGCAACAGTGACACCATGTGGCCATGCAGGGAAATGCACAGAGCATTTCCTGGATGGAGCAACAGTGATTCCATGTGGCCACGCAGAGTAATGCACAGAGCATTTCTCTCATAGAGGAACAGTGACAACATGTGGCCATGCAGGGTAATGCACAGAGCATCACGCCTATGTAGAGGTTGTAGAGATCCCTGGGGGACTTAGGGGTCATGGGGGGCACAGATAGCTACGTCCAGGCTGGAGACATTCTGGTGGGCATTAGGGGCTTCATGAGGGGCACAAATATCTACGTCAGGGCTGGAGAGGTCCCTGGATGGCTTAGGGGGTTGTGGTGAGCATAGATACATACGTCCATGCTGTAGTGGTCCCTGGGGGTTTAAGGAGTTGGTAAGGGTCACAGAAATCTACGTATGGTCTGGAGGGGTCCCTGGGGGACTTAAGGGTTTGTGGTTGCGCAGATACCTACGTACCGGTTGGAGGGGGCCCTGGGGAGCTTAGGGGGTTTGTGTGGCGTACACATAGCTATAACCAGGCTTGTGGGGGCCCTATGGGTCTTAGAAGGCTGGTGGGGGGCAGAGATACCTATGTAGGGACTGGAGAAGTCCTGGGGAGGGCTTTGGGGGTTCCTGGAAGTCACAAATATCTACGTCCAGGCTGGAGGAGTTCTGGGGGTATTAGGGAGTTGTGCGTGGGCACAGATACCTATATCGAGGCTGTAGGGGTCCTGGGGTTGCTTTGGGGAATTTTGGGGTACAGATACCTACTTCCATGCTGTAGGGGTCGCTGGGAGGATCAGTGGGTTCGTGAGGGTGCACAGATATCTACGTCCGGTCTATAGGGATCCTGGGGGGGGGTTTAGGGGTTTGTAAGGGGCACAGATACATTCATCCAGGCAAGAGGGGTCCTAGGGACCTTAGTGGGTTCATGCTGGGCACAGATACCTGCGTCTAGGCTGGAGGGGTTTTGGGGGTCTTAGGAGGGTTGTGTGGGCACAGTTACCTATGTCGATGCTGGAGGGATCCTGTCATGTCTTAGCGGATTCGTGGGGTCAGAGATACCTACATCTAGGCTGGAGGGGTTCCGGGGGGATTAGGTGTGTTTGGGGGGGGAACAGATACCTACATCCTGATGGTAGGTGGCCCTGGGTAGCTTAGGCGGTTTTTGTCGGTCACAGATACAAACATCCATGCTGTAGGGGTCCCGAGGGACTTTGTGGGGCTCTAGGGGTCACAGATACCTACCTACAGTCTGGAAGGTTCCTGTGGGTATTAAGGGGTGTGTGGGGCATACAGATGCCTACATCTGGGCTTGTGGGTTCCCTGGGGGGCTTAGAGGTTTGTGGAGAGCACAGATACCATTATCCAGGCTAGATGGGTTCTGGTGGGATTAGGGGGTTGTGGGGGGCACAGATACCTATGTAAGCAGAAGCAGGATGAACTCTACCCTCCCATCTGGTGGTGAATTATGGCAAGTGTGGAAAAGGATTTCAGGGTCTGATCATGTTTGCATAGACACACTCACCGTGCGTGACACGGCCACGGCAGCCTGGGATGGTTACTTTGGCAGCTATGGTATCCCCAGTTTATTTGTTGTTGGGGTGTGAGATGTGGAGTGTTGTCACCCTGATTGTGTGGATGAGGAACTGTGAAACAGCTTTGAGACAGGGATTCTCACCATCAGTTGAGTGGCACTCACTAGACAAGGGAGTGGGCTCGTTGGTTGAGCTAGAGTCACCAATTGCACTTTATTTCTTTTAACAGTTGAATAGCAGTGTTGATTTTTTATTCTCTTAAAAGTTGAGTTTCTAGGTTCTTGAGCTGAAATCAGTGAAAAGATGTATTAGCTTGTGGGGAACTCTGAAACTGTATAGCAGAACACAGTAGTTGACAGACAAGAGCAGTTTGAGGGAGTGTCCCACGGAGTGAGGTGAGTCTAGCAGTTTTGGGGGATAGCTGGAGCAGAACACAGGTCGGCTGGCAGAGCAGCTGGTGGACCGAGCCGAGCAGTTTGTGGGGAAGGCAAAAGCAGAATCCCATGGAGAGGCAGAGCAGTCAGCAGTGGACCACATAATGTGCCCCTTTCTACTCAGGCTGGCAGGGGAAAAAGCCCTGCAGATAGACTCTTGAAGTCTGGGGTTGCGCAACTGTGGGTGATTTTGGGGTTGCTGGACTCTTGAAACGTTGGAGATATTGGACTTTGGAGCCTTGGGGTGATTTGGGGATTGCTGGACTCATGAGCCCAGGGAAAAGGACACGGCCTAGTTGAGGTGTTTTCCCAATTTAATGCTATGTTGTTTATCTCACGTTATTAAACATTTTCTGCTACACCCAGACTCTGTGCTTGCGAGAGGGGAAGTATTGCCTCTTTGAGGCACCTAGGAGTGCGTATGTAAAATTTTCCCATGTCACTGGGTGGGGGCTCGAGCTGGTTTGCATTACATTGTAGGCAAGGGACCCCTATGTATTGAACCCAGTCCTTGCTGCTATCAGTTCGGCCTGGCAGAAGGGTTCCACCTACGTCCAGGCTCAAGGGGTGCCTGGGGGGCTTAGGGAGTTCGTGGGGGGCACAGATATCTAGGTCCAGGCTGTAGGGGGTCGGGGGGGGCTCAGGAGTTTGGTGGGGGGCACAGATACCTACGTCCAGGCTGCAGGGGTCCCAGAGGGACTTAGGGGGTGTCACGTAGTGTGGTGGAATCTGGCCCTGCACCCCTCTTCCTGGGACACACAGTGACTCAGCCAGCCAGTAAAACAGAAGGTTTTTTTGGCCAACAGGAACGAAGGATACAGCAGGGCTTTTGGACACAACCAGGACCCCTCAATCGAGTCCTTCTGGGGGTTCAGGAAGCTTAGTTCCCAGTTTGGGATTCCCTGAATTCCAACAACCCAGCTCCAAACCAAAACTGAACTAACTCCCTCCAACCAGCCCCTTCCTTTATTCAGCTTCCTGGGCAAAGGTGCTGACCCCCTCCCAGCTGCCTAGCTTAAGTTACAGGCTTAGGTCCTGTCCCTCACCTAAAGTCACCCGCTGCTCTCCCATCCCCCACACAGACAGTCCCCACTCCATCACAGTAATGCCCAGAGCATTTCGCGAATGGAGCAACAGTAACACTGTGTGGCCATGCAGGGTAATGCCCAGAGCATTTCCCCCGTGGAGCAACAGTGACACCATGTGGCCACACAGGGTAATGCACAGAGCATTTCCTGCATGGAGCAAGAGTGACACCGTGTGACCACACAGGGTAATGCCCAGAGCATTTCCCGCATGGAGCAAGAGTGACACCGTGTGGCCACGCAGGGTAATACACAGAGCATTTCCTGCATGGAGCAACAGTGACACCATGTGGCTATGCAGGGAAATGCACAGAGCATTTCCCGCATGCAGCAACATTGACACCTTGTGACCACACCAGGTAATGCACAGAGCATTTCTCTCATAGAGGAATAGTGTCAACATGTGGCCATGCAGGGTAATGCACAGAGCATCACGCCTATGTAGAGGCTGTAGAGATGCCTGGGGGACTTAGGGGTCGTGGGGGCACAGATAGCTACGTCCAGGCTGGAGACATTCTGGTGGGCATTAGGGGCTTCATGAGGGGCACAAATATCTACGTCAGGGCTGGAGAGGTCCCTGGATGGCTTAGGGGGTTGTTGTGAGCATAGATACATACCTCCATGTTGTAGTGGTCCCTGGGGGTTTAAGGAGTTGGTAAGGGTCACAGAAACCTACGTATGGTCTGGAGGGGTCCCTGGGGGACTTAAGGGTTTGTGGTTGCGCAGATACCTACGTACCGGTTGGAGGGGGCCCTGGGGAGCTTAGGGGGTTTGTGTGGCGTACACATAGCTATAACCAGGCTTGTGGGGGCCCTATGGGTCTTAGAAGGCTGGTGGGGGGCAGAGATACCTATGTAGGGACTGGAGAAGTCCTGGGGAGGGCTTTGGGGGTTCCTGGAAGTCACAAATATCTACGTCCAGGCTGGAGGAGTTCTGGGGGTATTAGGGAGTTGTGCGGGGGCACAGATACCTATATCGAGGCTGTAGGGGTCCTGGGGTTGCTTTGCGGAATTTTGGGGTACAGGTACCTACTTCCATGCTGTAGGGGTCGCTGGGAGGATCAGTGGGTTCGTGAGGGTGCACAGATATCTACGTCCGGTCTATAGGGATCCGGGGGGGGGGTTTAGGGGTTTGTAAGGGGCACAGATACATTCATCCAGGCAAGAGGGGTCCTAGGGACCTTAGGGGGTTCATGCTGGGCACAGATACCTGCGTCTAGGCTGGAGGGGTTTTGGGGTCTTAGGAGGGTTGTGTGGGCACAGATACCTATGTCGATGCTGGAGGGGTCCTGTCATGTCTTAGCGGATTCGTGGGGTCAGAGATACCTACATCTAGGCTGGAGGGGTTCCGGGGGGATTAGGTGTGTTTGGGGGGGGAACAGATACCTACATCCTGATGGTAGGTGGCCCTGGGTAGCTTAGGCGGTTTTTGTCGGTCACAGATACAAACATCCATGCTGTATGGGGTCCCGAGGGACTTTGTGGGGCTCTAGGGGTCACAGATACCTACCTACAGTCAGGAAGGTTCCTGTGGGTATTAAGGGGTGTGTGGGGCATACAGATGCCTACATCTGGGCTTGTGGGTTTCCTGGGGGGCTTAGAGGTTTGTGGAGAGCACAGATACCATTATCCAGGCTTGATGGGTTCTGGTGGGATTAGGGGGTTGTGGGGGGCACAGATACCTATGTAAACAGAAGCAGGATGAACTCTACCCTCCCATCTGGTGGTGAATTATGGCAAGTGTGGAAAAGGATTTCAGGGTCTGATCATGTTTGCATAGACACACTCACCGTGCGTGACACGGCCACGGCAGCCTGGGATGGTTACTTTGGCAGCTATGGTATCCCCAGTTTATTTGTTGTTGGGGTGTGAGATGTGGAGTGTCGACACCCTGATTGTGTGGATGAGGAACTGTGAAACAGCTTTGAGACAGGGATTCTCACCATCAGTTGAGTGGCACTCACTAGACAAGGGAGTGGTCTCCTTGGATGAGCCAGAAACACCAATTACATCGTCTTTTCTTTTAACAGTTGAATAGTAGAGCTGGTTGTTGATTTTCTTAATAACTGAAGATCCAGGTTCCTGACCTGAAGTCATTGAAGTGCTGTGTTAAATAGTGGGGGAGTTTGAAACTATATTGCAGAGCAGCTAGATGGAGAAGAGCAGTTTGTGGAACACTTGGAATGACTCACGGAGTGAAGTAAGCTAAGCAGTTTTTGGAGACAGCTGGAGCAGATCACAGGTTGGCTTTTGGAGCAGAGCAGCTGGTGGACTGAGCTGAGCAGTTTGTGGGAAAGGTAGAAGCAGAATCCCACGGAGAGGCAGGGTAGACAGCAGTGGACCACGTAAGGTGCCCCTTTCTACCCAGGCTGGCAGGGGGGAAAACCCGGCAGATAGACTCCTGAACTCTGGGGCTGCGGGAATGTGGGTGATTATGGGGTTGCTGGAGTCTTGAAATATTTGAGGTATTGTACTTTGGACTCTTGGGGTGATTTCGGGATTGCTAGATTCTAGAGCCCAGGGAAAAGGACACGGCCTAGTTGAGGTGTTTTCCAAATTTAATGCTATGTTGTTTATCTCACGTTATTAAACATTTTCTGCTATACCCAGATTCTATGATTGCGAGAGGGGAAGTATTGCCTCTTTGAGGCACCTAGGGGTGTGTATGTAAAATTTTCCCATGTCATTGGGTGAGGGCTCGATCTGGTTTGCATTACGTAATAGGGAAGGGACCCCTATGTATTGAACCCAGTCCTTGCTGCTATCAATTCAGCCTGGCAGACGGGTTCCACCTATGTTCAGGCTGAAGGGGTCCCTGGGGATTTGAGGAGGTTCCTGGGGGGCACAGAGATCTAGGCCCAGGCTGTAGGGGTACCTGGGGGGCTCAGGGATTTGGTGGGGGGCACAGATACCTACGTCCCAGCTGCAGGGGTCCCAGAGGGGCTTAGGGGGTGTCATGGAGTTTAGTGGAATCTGGCCCTGCACCCCTCTTCCAGGGACACACAGTGACTCAGCCAGCCAGTAAAACAGAGGGTTGTTTTGGCCAACATTAACGAAGGATAGAGCAGGGCTTTGGGGCACAACCAGGACCCGTCAGTCGCGTACTTCTGGGGGTTCAGGAAGCTTAGTTCCCAGTTTGGGATTCTCTGAATTCCAACTATCCAGCTCCAAAAAAAAACTGAACTAACTCCCTCCAGCCGACCCCTTCCTGTGTCCAGCTTCCCGGGCAAAGGTGCTCACTCTCTCAGCCCTGCCTAGCTCGAGTTACAGGCTTAGGTCCTGTCCCTCACCTAAAGTCACCCCCTGCTCTCCCATCCCCCACACAGACAGTCCCCACTCCATCACAGTAATGCCCAGAGCATTTCGCGCATGGAGCAACAGTGTCACCGTGTGGCCACGCAGGGTAATGCACAGAGCATTTCCTGGATGGAGCAACAGTGAAACCATGTGGTCATGCAGGGTAATGCACAGAGCATTTCCCCGCATGGAGCAACAGTGACACCGTGTGGCCACACAGAATAATACACAGAGCATTTCCCCGCATAGAGCAACAGTGACACCATGTGGTCACGCAGGGTAATGCACAGAGCATTTCCTGCATGGAGCAACAGTGATACCATGTGGTCATACAGGGTAATACACAGAACATTTCCCCGCATGGAGCAACAGTGACACCGTGTGGCCACACAGGGTAATGCACAGAGCATTTCCTGCATGGAGCAACAGTGACACCGTGTGGCCACACAGGGTAATGCACAGAGCGTTTCCTGCATGGAGCAACAGTGACACCATGTAGTCACGCAGGGTAATGCACAGAGCATTTCCTGCATGGAGCAACAGTGACACCATGTGGCCACACAGGGTAATGCAGAGAGCATCGCACCTACGTGGAGGCTGTAGAGATCCCTCGAGGGCTTACGGGGGTTCGTAGGGTCACAGATATCTACATCCAGTATGGGCGGGACCCTGGGAGAGTTAGGGGGGTTGTGAGGGGCATAGGTACTTGCGTCCAGGCTGTAGAGGTCCTGGTGGGGATTAAAGGCTTCCTGGAGGACAGCAATATCTACGTCCAGGCTGAAGGGGTCCCTGGACGCTTAGGTGGTTGTGGTGAGCACAGTGATCCCTGGGGGTATAGGGACTTGGTGAGGGGCACAGGTACCTATGTATGTCCTGGAGGGGTCCCTGGGGTGGGGCTTAGTGGTACTGTAGGAGACACAGATACCTACGTCCAGGCTATAGGCATTCTGGGGGGGCTTAGGGCTTTGGGGGGGCACAGATACCTACATCCAGGCTGGAGGGGTCCCGGGGGGCTTAGGTGGTTTGTGGGGAGGGCACAGATATGTACATCCAGGCTGGAGAGGTTCCGGAGAGGATTAGGGGTTTTTGCAGATGGCAGAGATACCTATCTCCATACTCTAGGGGTCCCGGGGGGCTTAGGGTTTTTTGGGAGGCACAGATATCTATGTCCAGGTTGGAGTGGTTCCTTGGGGGTTTAGGGAGTTCCTGGGGGGCACAGATACCTAGGTCCATGCTGTAGGGTTCCCTGGGTGGATTAGGGGTTTTCTGGGTGGCAGAGATACCTACGTCTAGGCTGTAGGGGTCCCTGGGAGGCTTAGGGGGTTTGTGGGGGGCAGAGATACCTACTTCCAGGCAATAGGTCTTCCAGGGGGAATTAGTGTGTTGGGGGGGCACAGATACCTAGGTTCAGGCTGGAGGGTTCCCGGGGGCGGGGCTTTCGCCGTTTGTGTTGGGCACAGATACCTGCATCCAGGCTGGAGTGGTCCCTGGGGGGGCTAAAGCGGTTTCTGGTGGGCACAGATAACTACCTCCAGGCTGGAGGGGTTTCTCGGCACTTAGGGGTTGTGGGGGCACAGATACTTCCATCCAGGCTGGAGGGTACCTGGGGGGCTTAGCGGGTTCATGTGGGGCACAGATACCTAAGTCCAGGCTGGATGGGTCCAGGGGGGGCTTATGGGGTTCAGGGAGCACAGATGCTTATCTCTAGGCTATAGGGGTCCCTGGTGGGCTTAGGGGGTTTTGGGGGGCCCCAGATACCTAAGTCCATGCTGTAGGCGTCCCTACAGGTGCTTATGGGTTCGTGGGGTGCACAGATACTTATGTCCAGTCTGGAGGGGACAGGGGGGGTTGGGGTTTCATGAGGGGCACAGATACAAACCTCCAGGCTGTAGGAGTCTCAGGGAGGCTGTGGGGGTGCAGATACCTACATCTAGTCTGGATGGGTCCTGGGGGTTATGGGGGGTTTGTGGGGGGCACAGATACCTAGGTACAGGCTGTCGGTGTCCCGAGGAGATTAGGCGGTTCACTGGGGGCTCAGATACATCCAGGCTGGATGTGTCCCGAGGAGCTTAGGGGGTTTGTGGGGTGCTCAGACACCTGTGTCCAGGCTGTAGGGATCCCTGGGAGGTTAGAGGTTCGTGGGTGTCACAGATAGGGACTTCCAGGCTGAAGGGGTCGCTGGGACGTTTAGGGGGTTTGTGGGAGTACAGATACCTACGTCCAGGCTAAAGGGGTAATGGGGGTGCTTAGGGAATCGGGGTGGACACAGATACCTACGTCCAGGGTCTAGGGGTCCCGAGGGGATTGGGGGTTGAGGGGGGAACAGATGCCTACGTCCTAGCTGAATGGGTCCTGGGTGGTTTAGGAGGTTCGTTGGAGTCACAGATCCCTAAGTCCAGGCTGTAGGGGTTCCTGGGGTATTCGGGGATTTCTGGGGGTCACAGATACCTACGTTCAGACTGGAAGGGTTCCAGAGGGCTTAGGAGATTTATAGGGGGACAGATACCAACATCCTGGCTGTAGGGGTTCCCGTGGGGATTAGGTGGTTTATGGGGGGCACAGATTACTCATAGACTCTAGGACTGGAAGGGACCTCGAGAGGTCATCGAGTCCAGTCCCCTGCCCTCATAGCAGGACCAAATACTGTCTAGACCATCCCTAATAGACATTTATCTAACCTACTCTTAAATATCTCCAGAGATGGAGATTCCACAACTTCCCTAGGCAATCTATTCCAGTGTTTAACTACCCTGACAGTTAGGAACTTTTTCCTAATGTCCAACCTAAATCTCCCTTGCTGCAGTTTAAGCCCATTGCTTCTTGTTCTATCATTGGAGGCTAAGGCGAACAAGTTTTCTCCCTCCTCCTGATGACACCTTTTTAGATACCTGAAAACTGCTATCATGTCCCCTCTCAGTCTTCTCTTTTCCAAACTAAACAAACCCAATTCCTTCAGCCTTCCTTCATAGGTCATGTTCTCAAGACCTTTAATCATTCTTGTTGCTCTTCTCTGGACCCTCTCCAATTTCTCCACATCTTTCTTGAAATGTGGTGCCCAGAACTGGACACAATACTCCAGTTGAGGCCTAACCAGCGCAGAGTAAAGCGGAAGAATGACTTCTCGTGTCTTGTTTACAACACACCTGTTAATGCATCCCAGAATCACGTTTGCTTTTTTTGCAACAGTATCACACTGTTGACTCATATTAAGCTAGTGGTCTACTACGAGCCCTAGATCTCCTTCTGCCATACTCCTTCCTAGACAGTCTCTTCCCATTCTGTATGTGTGAAACTGATTGTTCCTTCCTAAGTGGAGCACTTTGCATTTATCTTTATTGAACTTCATCCTGTTTACCTCAGACCATTTCTCCAATTTGTCCAGATCATTTTGAATTTTGACCCTGTCCTCCAAAGCAGTTGCAATCCCTCCCAGTTTGGTATCATCCGCAAACTTAATAAGCGTACTTTCTATGCCAACATCTAAATCGTTGATGAAGATATTGAACAGATCCGGTCCCAAAACAGACCCCTGTGGAACCCCACTTGTTATACCTTTCCAGCAGGATTGGGAGCCATTAACAACTACTCTCTGAGTACGGTTATCCAGCCAGTTATGCACCCACCTTATAGTAGCCCCATCTAAATTGTACTTTCCTAGTTTATCTATAAGAATATCATGCGAGACCGTATCAAATGCCTTACTAAAGTCTAGGTATATCACATCCACCGCTTCTCCCTTATCCACAAGGCTCGTTATCCTATCAAAGAACGCTATCAGATTAGTTTGACACGATTTGTTCTTTACAAATCCATGCTGGCTATTCCCTATCACCTTACCACCTTCCAAGTGTTTGGAGATGATTTCTTTGATTACCTGCTCCATTATCTTCCCTGGCACAGAAGTTAAACTAACTGGTCTGTAGTTTCCTGGGTTGTTTTTATTTCCCTTTTTATAGATGGGCACTATATTTGCCTCCTTCCAGTCTTCTGGAATCTCCCCCGTCTCCCATGATTTCCCAAAGATAATAGCTAGAGGCTCAGATACCTCTTCTATTAACTCCTTGAGTATTCTAGGATGCATTTCATCAGGCCCTGGTGACTTGCAGGCATCTAACTTTTCTAAGTGATTTTTTACTTGCTCTTTCCTTATTTTCTCTTCTAAACCTACTCTCTTCCCGTAAGCATTCACTATACTAGACATTCCTTCAGACTTCTCAGTGAAGACTGAAACAAAGAAGTCATTAAGCAGTCTCTGCCATTTCCAAGTCTCCCGTTACTGTTTCCCCCTCCTCACTGAGCAGTGGGCCTACCCTGTCCTTAGTCTTCCTCTTGCTTCTAATGTATGACAGATACCAATGTCCTGGCTGTAGATGTTCCTCCACGGTGGCCTCAGGGCTGGAAGAGCTCCCACTCCCTTCTATTACCTGGGGGCTGCAGCAGGGGAACAGAGCTTCTCTGGTCTCACTCCTTTACCCCTGCCCCGCTGTGGCACTGACACCAGAGAAGCTCTGTGCCCCGTGCTGCAGCCTTCTGCGCCATATCAGGGAGTGGGAGCTCCTCCAGCCCTGGGGCCACCGTGAGGGAGACTTTTCCAGGGGGACCCAATTTGGCCAGGGGCCCCCGGGACCCCGAAAGCCTGGATGTAGGGTTATGTGCGACCACAGCCCCTCTATGTACCCCAGGAACATCTACAGCCAGGACATTGGTATCTGTGCCCCCCGAACCCACAAAGCCCCCCAGGGACCTTTACTGCCAGTATGTTGGTATCTGTGCCCCCCATAAATCTCCTAAGCGCTCCAGGACCCCTCCAGTCTGCACGTAGGTATCTGTGACACCCAGAAATCCCTCAATGCCCCAGGAACCGCTACAGCCTGGACTCAGGTATCTGTGACTCCATCGAACCTCCTAAACCACCCAAGACACCTCCAGCTATGACGTAGGTATCTGTTCCCCCCTCAACCCCCAATCCCCTCGGGACCCCTAGACCCTGGACGTAGGTATCTGTGTCAGCCCCGATCCCTTAAGCACTCCCATTACCCCTTCAGCCTGGACGTAACTACCTGTGACCCCCACGAACCCCCTAAGCCCCCAGGGATCCCTACAGCCTGGACACAGGTGTCTGAGCACCGCACGAACCCCCTAAGCTCCTCGGGACACATCCAGCCTGGATGTATCTGAGCCCCCAGTGAACCGCCTCATCTCCTCGGGACACCGACAGCCTGTACCTAGGTATCTGTGCCCCCCACAAACCCTCTATACCCCCAGGACCCCTCCAGCCCAGATGTAGATAACTGTACCCCCACAGCCCCCTGGGACTCCTACAGCCTGGAGGTTCGTATCTGTGCCCCCCATGAAACCCCAACCCCCCCTGCCCCCTCCAGCCTGGACATAAGTATCTGTGCACCCCATGAACCCATAAGCACCTGTAGGGACGCCTACAGCATGGACTTAGGTATCTGGGGCCCCCCAAAACCCCCTAAGCCCACCAGGGACCACTACAGCCTAGAGATAAGTATCTGTGCCCCCTGAACCCCATAAGCCCCCCCTGGATCCCTCCAGCCTGGATTTAGGTATCTGTGCCCCCTACGAACCCGCTAAGCTCCCCAGGGACCCTCCAGCCTGGACGCAGGTATCTGTGCCCCCCCCACAATCCCTAAGTGCCGAGACACCCCTCCAGCCTGGAGGTAGGTATCTTTGCCGAACACAAACTGCCTAAGCCCCCCCTCCATCGGGAACCCTCCAGCCTGGATCTAGGTATCTGTGCCCCCCCAACACACTAATTCCCCCTGGAAGCCCTATTGCCTGGACTTAGGTATCGCTGCCCCCCACAAACCCCCTAAGCCTCCTAGGGACCCCTACAGCCTGTATGTATCTGTACCCCTCAGAAAACCCCTAATCCACCCGGGGACCCCTACAGCATGGACCTAGGTATCTGTGCCCCCCAGGAACCCCCTAAACCCCCCAGGAACCACTCCAACCTGGACATAGTTATCTGTGCCTCCCAAAAAAGCCCTAAGCCCCCCAGGGACCCCTAGATCCTGGAGATAGGTATCTCTGCTGTCCACAAAAATTCCTTATACTCCCTGGAACCTCTCCAGCCTGGACATACATAGCTGTGCCCCCCACAACCCCCGTAAGCCCCCCGGGACCCCTCCAGCCTGGATGTAGGTATCTGTGCCCCCCCAAAACCCTAAGCCTCCCCAGAATGCCTATAGCCTGGACGTAGGTATCTGTGTCCCCTACAATACCACTAAGCCCCCCCAGGGACCCCTCCAGAACAAACATAGGTATCTGTGCCCCTCACCAAGTTCCTAAACCCCCAGGGATCACTGTGCTCACCACAACCTCTAAGCCGTCCAGGGACCTCTCCAGCCCGGACGTAGATATTGGTGTCCTCCAGGAAGCCCTTAATCCCCACCAGGACCTCTACACCCTGGATGCAAGTACCTATGCCCCCCACAGCACCCCTAACTCCCCCAGAGTCCCGACCATCCTGAACGTAGGTATCTGTGACCCTACGAACCCCCTTAAGCCCCCCAGAATGCCTCCAGCCTGGACGTAGCTTTCTGTACGTCCCATGACCCCTAAGCCCCCAGGGATCTCTACAGCCTCTACGTAGGTGTGATGCTCTGTGCATTACCCTGAGTGGCCACACAGTGTCACTGTTGCTCCATGCAGGAAATGCTCTGGGCATTACTGTGATGGAGTGGGGACTGTCTGTGTGGGGGATGGGAGAGCAGCGGGTGACTTTAGGTGAGGGACAGGACCTAAGCCTGTAACTCGAGCTAGGCAGGGCTGAGAGAGTGAGCACCTTTGCCCGGGAAGCTGGACACAGGAAGGTGTCGGCTGGAGGGAGTTAGTTCAGTTTTGGTTTGGAGCTGGGTAGTTGGAATTCAGAGAATCCCAAACTGGGAACTAAGCTTCCTGAACCCCCAGAAGGACTCGAGGGAGTTAGTTCAGTTTTGGTTTAGAATTCCTTGGTGCAAAAACACCGTGAAACTCCCCTTTCTTCTTCACAGAGGGCTTCAACACCCCTTTTCTCACTCAGGCTCACAACTGCCCAGAATTCGAGAACTGTCCCTGTTCCCATTGGACAAATGGGAGGAGCCTGAGGTACAGAGAAGGGAGGAGACCTACCCAAGGGCCTACACAGCAAGGCGGTGGCAGAGCCAGAAAGAGAAGCCGCCAGTCAGACTCCTGTTCTAACAGACAACAAATCCCCCCAGAGGCAGGGATAGAGCTCAGGAACTGAGATGGTTGGAAAATTTCATTCCAACCGTTTCTGTCCAAATATCCCATTCAGACTAAACCAGTTTGTTTCTCAGAATCATAACAAGTGAGATGGAAGTTCTTTGCAAAAAGATTTTGTTGCAAAACAAAAGCATCTCCTGTTTGTCACAGTGTGTTAAATTGTGTCATCACACACAAGGAGGAGACACTTAGATCTTGAAAATTAGATAAAATGCTTCAGTCTGAGCTAAGTCATTGCTGCTCTTAACAATTCCAAAATAAAAAAATACAAATAAAAAAGATTGTTTCAGCTAATCTATTATGTCATAATCTGCTCTGGTAAACGTGATGGGACACCTCATATTATGCACTACTCTTAGTGACACTCTCCAATGGATCCCCATCCTCCACCCACCATGAGGTAGGTAAGAGTGGATCATTACTATCCCTACTTGAAAGCACACCATGGCCGCTTCACTTCTCCTGCCACCCCTAGACCCTGGACGTAGGTATCTGTGTCAGCCCCGATCCCTTAAGCACTCCCATTACCCCTTCAGCCTGGACGTAACTACCTGTGACCCCCACGAACCCCCTAAGCCCCCAGGGTTCCCAACAGCCTGGACACAGGTGTCTGAGCACCCCACAAACCTCCTAAGCTCCTCGGGACACATCCAGCCCTAAGCCCCCCGAGACCCCTAGAGTATGGAGATAGGTATCTCTGCCATCCGCAAAAACCCATAATCCTGTCTGGAACCTCTCCTGCCTGGATGTACATATCTGTGCCCCTCCCCACAAACCAACTAAGCCCCCCGGGACCCCTCCAGCATGGATGTAGGTATCTGTGCCCCCCCAAAGCCCTAAGCCCCCCCAGAATGCCTATAGCCTGGACGTAGGTATCTGTGTCTCCTACAGTGCCACTAAGCCCCCCCCAGGGACCCCTCCAGGACATACATAGGTATCTGTGCCCCTCACCAAGTCCCTATGCCCCCAGGGATCACTGTGCTCACCACAACCCCCTAAGCGTCCAGGGACCCCTTCAGCCTGGACGTAGATATTGCTGTCCTCCAGGAAGCCTTTAATCCCCACCAGGACCTCTACAGCCTGGACGCAACTACCTATGCCCCTCACAACCCCCCTAACTCTCCCAGGGCCCCGCCCATACTGGATGTAGGTATCTGTGACCCTACGAACCACCGCAAGCCCTCGAGTGATCTCTACAGCCTCCACATAGGTGCGATGCTCTGTGCATTACCCTGTGTGGCCACATGGTGTCACTGTTACTCCATGCAGGGAAATGTTCTGTGCATTACCCTGCGTAACCACGTGGTGTCACTCTTGCTCCATGCAGGAAATGCTCTGTGCATTACCCTGTGTGGCCACACGGTATCACTGTTGCTCCATGCAGGAAATGCTCTGTGCATTACCCTGCGTGACCACACGGTATCACTGTTGCTCCATGCAGGAAATGCTCTGGGCATTACCCTGCGTGACCACATGGTGTCACTGTTGCTCCATGCGGGGAAATGCTCTGTGCATTACCCTGCGTGACCACATGGTGTCACTGTTGCTCCATGCAGGAAATGCTCTGTGTATTACCCTGTATGGCCACACAGTGCCACTGTTGCTCCATGCGGGAAAATGCTCTGTGCATTACCCTGCGTTACCACATGCTGTCACTGTTGCTCCATTGAGGAAATGCTCTGTGCATTACCCTGCGTGGCCACACAGTGTCACTGTTGCTCCATGCAGGAAATGCTCTGTGCATTACGCTGCGTAGCCACACGGTGTCACTGTTGCTACATGCAGGAAATGCTCTGTGCATTACCCTGTGTGGCCACACGGTGTCACTGTTGCTCCAAGGCGGAAATGCTCTGGGCATTACCCTGCATGGCCACACAGAGTTACTGTTGCTCCATGCGTGAAATGCTCTGGGCATTACTGTGATGGAGTGGGGACTGTCTGTGTGGGGACTGGGAGAGCAGCGAGTGACTTTAGGTGAGGGACAGGACCTAAACCTGTAACTTAAGCTAGGCAGCTGGGAGGGGGTCAGCACCTTTGCCCAGGAAGCTGAATAAAGGAAGGGGCTGGCTGGAGGGAGTTAGTTCAGTTTTGGTTTGGAGCTGGGTTGTTGGAATTCAGGGTATCGAAAACTGGGAACTAAGCTTCCTGAACCCCCAGAAGGACTCGATTGAGGGGTCCTGGTTGTGCCCAAAAGCCCTGCTGTATCCTTCGTTCCTGTTGGCCAAAAAAACCTTCTGTTTTACTGGCTGGCTGAGTCACTGTGTGTCCCAGGAAGAGGGGTGCAGGGCCAGATTCCACCACACTACGTGACACCCCCTAAGTCCCTCTGGGACCCCTGCAGCCTGGACGTAGCTATCTGTGCCCCCCACCAAACTCCTGAGCCCCCCCCCGACCCCCTACAGCCTGGACCTAGATATCTGTGCCCCCCACGAACTCCGTAAGCCCCCCAGGCACCCCTTGAGCCTGGACGTAGGTGGAACCCTTCTGCCAGGCTGAACTGATAGCAGCAAGGACTGGGTTCAATACATAGGGGTCCCTTGCCTACAATGTAATGCAAACCAGCTCGAGCCCCCACCCAGTGACATGGGAAAATTTTACATACGCACTCCTAGGTGCCTTAAAGAGGCAATACTTCCCCTCTCGCAAGCATAGAGTCTGGGTGTAGCAGAAAATGTTTAATAACGTGAGATAAACAACATAGCATTAAATTGGGAAAACACCTCAACTAGGCCGTGTCCTTTTCCCTGGGCTCATGAGTCCAGCAATCCCCAAATCACCCCAAGGATCCAAAGTCCAATATCTCCAACGTTTCAAGAGTCCAGCAACCCCAAAATCACCCACAGTTGCGCAACCCCAGACTTCAAGAGTCTATCTGCAGGGTTTTTCCCCCTGCCAGCCTGAGTAGAAAGGGGCACCTTATGTGGTCCACTGCTGACTGCTCTGCCTCTCCATGGGATTCTGCTTTTGCCTTCCCCACAAACTGCTCAGCTCAGTCCACCAGCTGCTCTGCCAGCCGACCTGTGTTCTGCTCCAGCTGTCCCCCAAAACTGCTAGACTCACCTCACTCTGTGGGCCACTCCCACAAATTGTTCCTGTCTGCCAACTACTGTGTTCTGCAATACAGTTTCAGAGTCCCCCACAAGCTAATACATCTTTACAGTGATTTCAGCTCAAGAACCTAGAAATTCAACTTTTAAAAGAATAAAAAATCAACACTGCTACTCAACTGTTAAAAAAAAAAGTGCAATTGGTGACTCTAGCTCACCCAAGGAGCCCACTCCCTTGTCTAGTGAGTGCCACTCAACTGATGGTGAGAATCCCTGTCTCAAAGTTGTTTCACAGTTCCTCATCCACACAATCAGGGTGACAACACTCCACATCTCACACCCCAACAACAAATAAACTGGGGATACCATAGCTGCCAAAGTAACCATCCCAGGCTGCCGTGGCCGTGTCACGCACGGTGGGTGTGTCTATGGAAACATGATCAGACCCTGAAATCCTTTTCCACACTTGCCATAATTCACCACCAGATGGGAGGGTAGAATTCATCCTGCTTCTGCTTACATAGGTATCTGTGCCCCCCACAACCCCCTAATCCCACCAGAACCCATCTAGCCTGGATAATGGTATCTGTGCTCTCCACAAACCTCTAAGCCCCCCAGGGAACCCACAAGCCCAGATGTAGGCATCTGTATGCCCCACACACCCCTTAATACCCACAGGAACCTTCCAGACTGTAGGTAGGTATCTGTGACCCCTAGAGCCCCACAAAGTCCCTCGGGACCCCTACAGCATGGATGTTTGTATCTGTGACCGACAAAAACCGCCTAAGCTACCCAGGGCCACCTACCATCAGGATGTAGGTATCTGTTCCCCCCCCCAAACACACCTAATCCCCCCGGAACCCCTCCAGCCTAGATGCAGGTATCTCTGACCCCACGAATCCGCTAAGACATGACAGGACCCCTCCAGCATCGCCATAGGTATCTGTTCCCACACAACCCTCCTAAGACCCCCAAAACCCCTCCAGCCTAGACGCAGGTATCTGTGCCCAGCATGAACCCCCTAAGGTCCCTAGGACCACTCTTGCCTGGATGAATGTATCTGTGCCCCTTACAAACCCCTAAGACACCCCCAGGATCCCTGTAGACCGGACGTAGATATCTGTGCACCCTCACGAACCCACTGATCCTCTCAGCGACCCCTACAGCATGGAAGTAGGTATCTGTACCCCAAAATTCCCCAAAGCAACCCCAGGACACCTACAGCCTCGATATAGGTATCTGTGCCCCCGCACAACTCCCTAATACCCCCAGAACTCCTCCAGCCTGGACGTAAATATTTGTGACTTCCAGGAACCCCCAAAGCCCTCCCCAGGACTTCTCCAGTCCCTACATAGGTATCTCTGCCCCCCACCAGCCTTCTAAGACCCATAGGGCCCCCACCAGCCTGGTTATAGCTATGTGTACGCCACACAAAACCCTAAGCTCCCCAGGGCCCCCTCCAACCGGTACGTAGGTATCTGCGCAACCACAAACCCTTAAGTCCCCCAGGGACCCCTCCAGAGCATACTTAGGTTTCTGTGACCCTTACCAACTCCTTAAACCCCCAGGGACCACTACAGCATGGACGTATGTATCTATGCTCACCACAACCCCCTAAGCCATATAGGGACCTCTCCAGCCCTGACGTAGATATTTGTGCCCCTCATGAAGCCCCTAATGCCCACCAGAATGTCTCCAGCCTGGACGTAGCTATCTGTGCCCCCCACGACCCCTAAGTCCCCCAGGCATCTCTACAGCCTCTACAAAGGCGTGATGCTCTGTGCATTACCCTGCATGGCCACATGTTGTCACTGTTCCTTTATGAGAGAAATGCTCTATGCATTACCCTGCATGGCGACATGGAATCACTGTTGCTCCATCCAGAAAATGCTCTGTGCATTTCCCTGCATGGCCACATGGTGTCAGTGTTGCTCCATGCAGGAAAAGCTCTGTGCATTACCCTGTGTGGCCACACAGTGTCACTCTTGCTCCATGCAGGAAATGCGCTGTGCATTACCGTTTGTGGCCACACGGTGTCACTCTTGCTCCATGCAGGAAATGCTCTGTGCATTACCCTGTGTGGCCACATGGTGTCACGGTTGCTCCACAGGGGAAATGCTCTGGGCATTACCCTGCATGGCCACACGGTGTTACTGTTGCTCCATGCGCGAAATGCTCTGGGGATTACTGTGATGGAGTGGGGACTGTCTGTGTGGGGACTGGGAGAGCAGCGAGTGACTTTAGGTGAGGGACAGGACCTAAGCCTGTAACTTAAGCTAGGCAGCGGGGAGGGGGTCAGCACCTTTGCCCAGGAAGCTGAATAAAGGAAGGGGCTGGCTGGAGGCAGTTAGTTCAGTTTTGGTTTGGAGCCGGGTTGTTGGAATTCAGGGAATCCCAAACTGGGAACTAAGCTTCCTGAACCCCCAGAAGGACTCGATTGAGGGGTCCTGGTTGTGCCCAAAAGCCCTGCTGTATCCTTCATTCCTGTTGGCCAAAAAAACCTTCTGTTTTACTGGCTGGCTGAGTCACTGTGTGTCCCAGGAAGAGGGGTGCAGGGCCATATTCCACCACACTACGTGACACCCCCTAAGTCCCTCTGGGACCCCTGCAGCCTGGACGTATGTATCTATGCTCACCACAACCCCTAAACCATCCAGGGACCTCTCCAGCCCTGACGTAGATATTTGTGCCCCTCATGAAGCCCCTAATGCCCACCAGAATGTCTCCAGCCTGGACGTAGCTATCTGTGCCCCCCATGACCCCTAAGCCCCCAGGGATCTCTACAGCCTCTACATAGGCGTGATGCTCTGTGCATTACCCTGCATGGCCACATGTTGTCACTGTTCCTCTATGAGAGAAATGCTCTGTGCATTACCCTGCGTGGCCACATGGAATCACTGTTGCTCCATCCAGGAAATGCTCTGGGCATTTCCCTGCATGGCCACATGGTGTCACTGTTGCTCCATGCAGGAAATGCTCTGTCCATTACCTGGTGTGGTCACAAGGCATCAGTGTTGCTCCATGCGGGAAATGCTCTGTGCATTACCCTGCATGGCCACACGGTGTCACAGTTGCTCCATATGGGAAATGTTCTGTGCGTTACCATGCGTGGCCACACGGTGTCACAGTTGCTCCATATGGGAAATGCTCTGTGCATTACCCAGTGTGGACACACGGTGTCACTGTGGCTCCATGCGGGAAATGCTCTGGGCATTACTGTAATGGAGTAGGGACTGTCAGTGTGGGGGATGGGAGAGCAGGGGGTGACTTTAGGACCGGACACGTGCTCAGCCTGTAACCTGAGCTAGGCGCGGGGAGGGGTCAGCACCTTTGCCCGGGAAGCTGGACACAGGAAATGGCCAGCTGGAGGGAGTTGGGTTAGTTCAGTTTCGGTTTTGGTCTGGGTGGTTGGAATTCAGGGATTCCCAAACTGGGAACTAAGTTTCCTGAACCCCTAGAAGGACTTGATTGTGGGGTCCTGCTTGTGCCTCCAAGCTCTGCTGTATCCTTCGCTCCTGTTGTCCAATAAACCTTCTGTTTTACTGGCTGGCTGAGAGTCACTGTGAGTCCCAGGAAGAGGGGTGCAGGACCGGACTCCCCCACACTCCGTGACAGACCCTAAGCCCCTCCGAGACCCCTGCAGCCTGGACGTAGGTATCTGTGCCTCCCACCAAACACCTAAGACACTCAGAGATCCCTCCAGCCTGAACTTAGGTATCTGTGCCCCCCACAAACCCCCTAAGCCCCCGAGGGACCTATACAGCCAGAACATTGGTATCTGTACCCCATATAGACTCCATAAGCCCCTTTCGACACTCCAGTGTGCACGTAGGTATATGTGCCCCTCAGAAACCCTCTAAGCCCCCAGGAACCCCTACAGCCTGGACATAGGTATTTGCACTCCCACAACCCCTCTAACCCCCCCCTCCCGGGACATCTGCAATCTAGACGTAGATATCTGTGCCCCTCACGAAAACTCTAACCCCCCCCCTGGGAACGATACAGCCTGGACATACGTATCTGTGCCCACTCGAACCCCTGAAACCCACTGGTACCCCTACAGCCTGGACATCATAGGTGTCTTTGGCCCCCACAAATCCCCTAAGACTCCCAGGATGCCTCCAGCCTGGACGTAGGTATCTTTGCCCCCTACTAACCTCCTAAGCCCCCCTGGTAACCCTACAGCCTGGATGTAGGAATATGTGCCCCCCACGAACCCTCTAAGCCCCCATGGGACCCTAGAGCATGGAGATTGGTATCTGTGTCCCCCCCAAACTCTCTAAGCCCCCCAGGGACCGCTATGGCCTGGACATAGGTATCTGTGCACCCCAAGGCCCCTAAGATCCCCCGGACCTCTGCAGCCTGGCTGTAGGTGTGACGGTGCTGCCCGTGGGAGCCAGCTCAGCTCACTCAATCAGAGTGAATTGCAAACAAAACAGGGCAGACAAATCCCAAACGCTGCTGGTTATTTCAATACTTAGATTTACCAAGCCAGCACAAAACAGCTTCTGTAGTACCTCACTGGTTACTTAGAAGTTTAAACCACGCAGTTCCCTTAAAGTACCCAGCCTCAGGCCTACGTCCAGACACACCTGCTGGATATGATGATGATTCCTGAAAATCTTACTTCATCATATAAAAGAAAAGATTCTTCCGATCCCAAAGGATCAGCCACATAACCAGGTTCAATTATAACTTAGATTTTACCTAAAATACATGCTATAGCCAATTCTTATTAACTAAGCTAAAATTTATTAGAAAAGAAAAGAGAGAGAGTGAGTGTTGGTTAAAAGATTAATAGACATATAGACTTGAATTCAATTTTTGAGGTTCAGATACAAAGTAGACATGAGCTTGTAGTTGCCAAAAGTCCTTTTAGAAATAGTCCATAGGTTATAATCCACTGTCCATATTCAGGGTGGCTCCAGTCAATGACTGGGGATCTCAATCCTTGTGGCTTAAGGTTTCCCCCTCTTGAAACCCAAAGCAGATCTGAGATGAAGAAGGATCGTGTCCCAGGTTCTAAAACATTTCCAGCAGCCTTTCAGCCTGAGAAAACAATAGGCTTAACTCTTCTTCCAAACATCCTGGCAATTAGTACATCCATCAAACAGTTCAGATACAGATTACCACAACCTTCAAAGAGACACAGACAATAATACTATTTCACTCAAGTATCATCATAAATGTTAATATTCTTTTTTTGCTCTTTGAATTAAAACTAGAGCAATAGACAAGACTTGTTTGCTGACATCACAAGACCTGAGCAAACACCTCCCCTTCTACCTCTAACACTGCAGACTTGCATTTCAAAGCTCTGTTCATTTACATATCTTGTTAACCAGTTTTTAAGGTTCACCCACGGGTCAGGTCAGTCGGTGAGGTGAGTTAATTAACTCTTTCTGGCCCTGTCACCTTTCAATGAGATATTAGATTATACTTATGTCAGGGACTCTAACCCAGATGGCAAAGTTCGTTGTCTGACCGCGAGAGAGACAGGCAACACCAGCAAGGTCCGATCAAAAGCTCTTTATTGACAAGTGCACGCATCAATAGAGAGCAGCTCGTCTCCAGAGAGAACCAGCCTGCTCTTTACATCTTAGTATAAGCCTATGTAGACAGTTCCGTCGCGTCATAAATTATTCACTGGAGCAACCCACCCCCTTCTTCTAACAACTAGAAACTAGACACCTTTAGTATACATGCATGCCTAAAGTTAGAAATGTAGGGGAGTTAAAAACAAACAAAGAACAAAACCAGGGAGGCTGGGAAACTAGGACTCTTATCAGTTCTTCGAAGGAGCTGCCCGAACACAGCACATCTGGTACTATGCCAGGAATGCAGCTTCTCTCTTATCTCACTTTTTCCCAGCGCTTGTGAGACATGCTGCTGCTTCTCAGTGTTTTCCACTCAGGGATTACCCACAAACCTCTGTTAGCCTGACTTTGGTCAGGTTGGCATACCTGGTTTTGTCTGCTATATCTTTATTCAGGCCTAACAATCCCCCCTTTGTCCCTAGAGGACCATAATGGGACTCTTGGGACACATATCCATTTAACAATTGTACGGGGGAGGCTAGTAAACCATGACCCAAGGTCTGAGTGGAGGTCCTTAAAACTAAAAGTGTGATCAAGAGATATAGCATGGAAAACAACAGCAACATTCTTAATAGCTTGTAAATCTTTGTCAATTAAGCCAGAGTGATTAACAGCAAAGCAACATTTTTCCCCAATGCGAGCACAAGCCCCTCTCTAATTCAGCATTCATGGCATTTAGCACACTTCTATTTTGCAAAGTTACTTCTGCTACTTCATCAGTCTTTCGTTGCAACTTTTGGAAAGCGTCTATTAATGCATTAGCTGTTTTTTTTCAAGCTCTGCAGAAATATTTACAACTGCTCTCTTGAGCTTAGCCACCCACAATCCAGGAATGAGTGCACGGATAAAGGAGTGGAATCCTGTTTGTCTGACAACTAAGGGATTGGGGCACTGACTATAAATCAGTTAGGTACACCAAGTGGTCTAATTTCCCAGATGTTTCGGTGAATAATCCAGTCCCATGTGCATCCTCCCCATGGACCCGTCAGGATTCGGTATGTGGAAGCCCACACCCCCCAGTCCAAATGCTTGGAAGGAGCACTGTAAATGTTTACACTTCCACCCAGAAAGTCTTTAGTATATCTCCATGACCACAGATCAGATGGTACTCCTGATGTGTCTGTAAGGGCAGTGGGCCAAGTCTGGTACTCAAGATCACTCCAAATGGCCATCAGCTGGTCATTCAGGAAATTCTGAATCTCCAAACATACTAGATCCCACTGCAATGCCTTCCCAGCCTCAGTGATATTTAATACCATCTTTCCTTGGTGTAGTACTATATTACATTTGTTATTTAACTATTTTCAGGTACTTTTAAAAGGCATTGACATTAATAGCATAGGAGGGGGTTACATTATTAGTCACTGGAATGGTTTCAATACAGGTAAAATTTCCAGTGGCAGAACAAACTCTTCGGGTACTTGTTATTTAAAATCCAATTAGAGAGAGCAATACATGCTGAAGAATTTATCCACAACACAGGGCACAGCCTGTAGAATAAACCCCAAAATCCAATCAATACCACATTCCCAAGCATGGGTCCCACAAATTTTTTCTGCCAGTGTACAATTCTTTGTTTCTTCACCGGGGTCAGTTCTTAATGTCCTTTCTAGTCAGGAATTCCTGGACTTTAGCAATTTCAGTGGAGTGAGTGTTCCTTCTTCTTTCCCAAAACAGTCTTGGTGCAGCATCATATAGGGGAGAGGTTACTAGCACATCACCCTGTAATGGTTTTGCTTTTTCTAGAAAAATTCAAAGGCACAGTAGATCTGTCAGTGGATAAGGGAGAGGCTACTAGCACTTCACCTTGTACTTTTTCCCTACTGTCCAGAAGGCACAGTGGAGCTAGAAGGTGAATTAGGCTAATCATCAGTAGGAGAATTCTCCCAATGTGGAGGGGTCTTTTTGCAGTGAGAATCTTGGGTCCAAGCAGTCAGTCTTTGGTACTTCACAGCGGTGTTGGTAGTCATCAGGACTTAAGGGCCTTTCCAGCATGGAGCCAAGGCAGTCTTTCGTTGGTGGACCTTTACATCAATCCCGTCTCCTGGTTCCAAGGAGTGGCAGGGCTGCTAGGGTCTTTGGGTAGCGCTTCCTTACCTGTGAGAAAAAAAACTTAACACATTTCATTAGTGCCTGGCAGTGTTTTTCAGATCTCATAGCTGCATGGGCAAATTCAAGCCCTCCTTTTCCTGGTTGTTAACCAAGTCTTAACTGTGAGCAGTGTCCTTGAATGGAGTCAGTGTCTTATCTATAGCCTGAGCTTGCTATTTTATTTTATTTTATTTTTTCATTTAATTCATTCTGTTCTTTGTGCTTCTTCCCTTCTTGGCTTCTTTTAACCTGCAAAGGAAACTTTCACTTTTTACTCATACACCTTTTTCCCAACAATGAACACCTACACATTGTCATTATACAGTACATTAGTCTTATTATTTAATATATGCCACACACACTCTTTTACTAAAATAACCTTATTACAGAGCTTTCGAGCAACAAGCCAGGACAAGCATACCCACTTTGAGGAGTTCACTGAATACAACCTCTAGTCCAATAGCCTTCCACCATCCCCAGCCCTCTGGCTAGAAATCTGAGGTAGCCAGAAAGATCCCATGTACAATATGGGGAGTGGGTTAACTTTTCATGTCCTTGCTTTCAAAGACTGTTGGTATGCAAATTTTAACAACAATTTTTGCAATTAACAATTTGACCAATAAAGTTTCTTTTCCTTACTTAAGGAAATGCATTAGACTTTAGTATATCACATTCTCCTGATTTACCTAAACACTTTGTATTCCAAGTTGAGCAAAACAAGTATCTGCATTTTAATTTAAACTTTTTGTTTGCTTTTAAACTAGATTATTTTATAAAAATATTAAACACAAAAATTCCGGCCACAAGACAAACACCACAAGACAGAACATAGAACACAAAACATAATTTCTATTGTGCCAGTAAATGCATGGTACGTGGAATGCTGTTTAGCTGGCATCAGTTTTCTCTGATTATCTGAAAGACAAAAAAACAGAGGTCTACCCCTTCTGGGCAGACAATCATTGCTTAAAATAGACAAATACCCTTGTTGATTTCAGGAAAAACAGAGGAATTATCCCATATTTTATGTGTTTCATAGGCAGCCCAGGTTTCAGTGGCTCCTACCTTATCAGTTAGATAATTTGCATGAATACAGATGCTTTCTGGCTTGCTTTTTACTTTTAACTCTTGCTTTCAAACACTGAAAGAAAACATCACTACTTATAGTGCCCTTACAGCCTAATAAAATTTCAATTACATAGCACTATATACGGCTGTTTTCTAGTAAAATCACTACAAGGGAAGGAGGAAACTCGGAAGAGGTTCCTCCTGGCGCTCACGTCCATGACCCCAAATAATCTCTCAGTCCTCAAAGAGAGACCTGGAGAAGGAAACGTGCTGAAGCAAAGCCACAGAGGTCTCTGAGGTTTCCCTGGCCCCTCGCCCCTGTCCTGCCTGGCTGATGTCAGCATCTCTCTGTGAGGTCACCACCTCCCCACCACCTTTGACCAATAGTCTGAGGTCCTGCAAACGGCCTTTGTGATGTCACTGCCACACCCCTCCCTTGCTGGGCTAATGTCCTGCCCCTGGCCAGGCACTTTGGAGGTTTGAGCTACTCCTTGTGGATCACCCCACTCAAGAAGTGTTCGTTCTAGGCAGCAAGCCGGCTAGACAGGAAAACATCAGACGCTGCTCCCAATGCTACACTCAGTTTTTCAGAAATTAGTCGACTTCATGGTCAGAAGACACCATTAGAGCATCTAACCTGCATATCACAGGCCTCCTGTATGACATAACAGCTACTTTGGGGGCAAACACATTCCAGAAAGGCATCTAGTCTTCATTAAATGACATCAGGAGATGGTGAATCCACCACTTTCCTTGGTAGCTTGCTCCTGTGGTGAATCATCCTCGCTGTTGACTATTGTGCCTCAGTTGTAATATGAATTTGTCTCTTTTCACTTTCCAGCCATTGGGTCCTGTTATGCCTTTCTCTGCTCCATTCAAGAGCCCGTAAATACCCAATCTTTTCTCTCCATTAAGGCCCTTCAACATTTCAATGAAATCACCGTTCAATCTTCTTTTGATAAGCTAAACAGGTTGAGCTCTTTCAATAGCTCACTGGAAGGCATTTTTCTCCAGCCCTCAGAACATTTGGTGGCTCTTTGCTGCCCTAGCTCCAATTTCACAACATCTTTTTCAAATGAGGATACCAGAACTGGAGGCAGTATAAAGGTTGTATAAAGGTAAAATTAAATAGGTTGCAGAGGAGTTTTTTTTAATTTCGGCTTTTGTTGCTAAAAATTTTGTCTCTCTGCGGTGAGAAAAAACACTCCCCGAATGCCAAAATTTGAGCCATGAAAAGCGGCAGTGTGAACAGCGCATCATAGGTGGGGCTGTGCTCCCGGTGACAAAGCTCCTGCCCCTCATTGGAGGTAGTTTGGCTTTGTTGCAGGGGAAGCTCTCTCTCAGCAATAAGGACGGCCACACAGCGCACCTTACAATGGCATGGTTAGAGTGGCACAGCTGCACCGTGGTAAGGTGCGCGGTGTAGACACAGCCTCAGAGCTGGGGAAAGCCGACAGGCGCTGAGGAGCACAGGGTTCAGACAGAGACATCCGTTAGGAGAGGAACTATTCACAGGGATTCTCTATAGCCTAGTAAGGTGGAGAGGATGGAAGATGATAATGTACAGGTAGGTTCTGATGAGAAACAGTGAAAAGAAAGAGTCTCCCTCAATTACATCATGTAATAGCAGACAGCTAAAATGGGACACATTTTAGAAGTGTTTAAATACAAACGCTAAACGTCTAAGTACTAAGACTGGTGAATTTGAGTGCCTGGTATTGAGTGACGATATTGATAGAATAGGCATCACAGAAACCCTTGCACCCCCTCCTGCACCCACATGGGGAGACTGACCTGTGTGCATGGAGCAGCTGGCATTGCTGCCCCCCACTCCTCCCTGGAACACTGCTCATCTGGGCACCCCTAGGGGCTGTGGGATGTGGGGGCAAGAAGTGAGATCATCCGAGCTCCATGCATCCAGGTCACTTTCCTCAGCCGGGCTGCGTAGCGGGAGGGCAGAGAGCACCAGCTTCTGATGCTCCACGCACAGCACAGCCCAAGTGGGAAAAGTGACCAGGACGCATGGAGCACATAGGGTTGCTCCTTACTCCCCTCAAACCTCTATGGACCCATGGAGGAGCATTGGGGCAGGGGAGAGCAGTGAGCACCTTTGCACTGCCACACGGTGCCCTTTGACCCCTGGAGCCCTGGGCGGCTATCGGGGGGCACCACCCCTAAGGCCGGCCAGGCTCCCCAGAACGAGCAGCAGAAAACACAGAGACTGGCCACACACTGAGCAGTGGTAGCCTGGGCGGCTCGTAATGGAGGCTCAGGGGGGAGGGGCGTCATAACATTTTTTCCCAGATTTGGACCTTAGCGTCCAAAATATGGGTGTTAGCATGAAAACCTCCAAGCTTAGTTACCAGCTTGGACCTGGTAAAGCTGCCACCAGCCAGGGATTTATACAGTGCCTGGCTCGCTGTGGTCTCCCCAAAACCTTCCCCGGGGGACCCCCAGACTCAGATGCCTTGAGTCTCACAACAAAGGGGAATAAACCATTTCCCTTCCCCCTCCTCCCCTCCAGGTCTTCCCTCCCTGGGTTCCTGGAGAGATATACAGAAGCAAGCTCCGTGAATCTAAACAGAGGGACTCCCGCCTCCCTGTTTCCAGTCCTGGAAATAGAAGTACCAAGATAGCTAATCTCTCTTCCTCCTTACCCAGAGGGTATGCAAAGTCAGGCTAGTAAATCTAACACAACGAGATTTTCCCCCTGACTTCTTCCTCCCACCAATTCCCTGGTGAGCTGCAGACTCAATTCCCTGGAGTCCCCACTAAAGAAAAAATCCAACAGGTCTTAAAAAGAAAGCTTTATATAAAAAGAAAGAAAAGGACATAAAAATGGTCTCTCTGTATTAAGGTGACAAATACAGGGTTATTTGCTTAAAAGAAAAAAATGAATAAACAACCTTATCCAAAAAGAATACAGTTTAAACAAAAAACCAATATAAACTTATTGTCTTATTATCTTTGTACTTACAACTTGGAAACAGAAGATTAGAAAGGCAGGAGATAGAAAAATCACTCTCATAGCCGAGACGCCACAGACACAAGACAAAGAACAAAGAACTCACACACAAACTTCCCTCCACCCAGATTTGAAAAAGTCTTGTTTCCTGATTGGTCCTCTGGTCAGGTGTTTTAGGTTACTGGTGTTACCCCTTTATAGGTAAAAGAACATTAACCCTTAGCTATCTGTTTATGACAAGGGGGCTCAGCCTCCCCAAACCTTGCACTGCCAAGGGGACAGTGGGGCCCATGATCAGGGGCCCTGGCCAAGTTAGGTCCCCCTGGAAAAGTCTCCCCTATGTCAGCCCCAGGGCTGGAGGAGCTCCCACTCCCTGCTACAGCCCGGGGGCTGCAGCAGGGGCACAGAGCTTCTCTGGTCTCAGGGCCACAGCGGGGCAGGGGTAAAGGAGTGATAGGGTGGGGCTGGTGGGGGAAGGGGTGGAACAGAAGTGACAGTGGATAGGGCCATGGGTGGAAGGGGGTAGAGCCACAGACAGAAGGTAGGGGCATGGTTCTGGTGCTGGGGCCCCCACACTTGTTCTCCCTTTCCCGGGGGTTTGGCATCACTAGCCCCAGCTTAGCGAGTAGGGTTCAGTGGTCCCCATAATGTGGGGTGCGACTCCTAGGGGGACACAGAGGAACATTCATGGGGGCACCTCAGGACCTGAGCCAGCCCACATAGAGGGCAGGGAGGGAGCACCACTCTGCCACAGCTCTTCCCCAACCCCACCCTCAGCCTGAGACTCTGGCTCCCAGCCCGGCGTCGACCCCTTTACCACTGTCCGCACCCCTCACCCCAGCAAGCAACAGCCCCACTCCTCCCAGCCCCGGTTCTTGACCGTGGCTTCCGAGGGGCCACAGCCATGGCTAAGAGGGCACAATGTGAAATGTTTGGGGACCACTGGTTTAGGGTGACGTCCTCAATCACTTCTCTGCAGTCCAATAAAAGCTATTCCTCACTCACCTACCCCTCCATCAGGACGGACTAGGTATGTTCTGCTGCCCTTCACTCATACAGGAAGGAGAATAACATTTCATTCCACTCAATCCTAAAGTCATTTGTAACCCAAGACCATCCCAAACTGGTCATTTTGGGGAAGCGGCACCATCATGCTGCATAGCTAGGCAGAGTAGGTGTGTCTATGCAAACACGGTCTGTTCCTGAAGTCTATCCCCAGCTCCTCACTAGGTGAGAGAGGGGAGCTCATTCAGACCCTGCTTTCGCTTAGTATTTAATAACTCCTTAGTGTCCCTATCTCTGCCGGCCTTAGATTTCTCCTCCTGTCCGTTTTTTGACAGCTCAGAGGAGGTGACCGAGTGGTTAAGGTGATGGACTGCTACCCCATTATGCTCTGCCTGCATGGGTTCAAATCCCATTCTTCTCAGAAGCATTTAGTCTTCACACTCTTTTATAGACAACCATCTCCCCCTTTGGTACAATAACAGATCAAACAATGTTGCTTGTGTTACCCAAAATTGGGTCAGTTAGTAAGCTCAGAGAGGACTAATAATGCCCCTCCCCCCCAGAGTTTGGCAGAAAGCAGCACATTTATTAGCTTGATAGCTAAGCTCAAAAGAAGGGATGGGGGAGGGTGTCACACTCATACTCACGCTCCCAGGACAGGCCTGGCAGTGGAGATGTCAGGATCCTTTAAGGTAAGTGTCCCACAGCACAGCGATGGACGGTGCGATGAAGATCAGTCTCCCTGAGGTGCAATAGAATGTAACACAGCGAACCACTGGCCAGATGGGCCGGGTGAAGGGCATTCACTGGAGGTACAAAGGAGAGTGGGAAAGCCACTTCACAGGCATTCAAAGCGGGAAAGGACACAAGCTGGGGGAGTTTAACAGACCTTTTGAGCATACAGGTTATACAGAGCATACAGATCACTGCTGCTCCTACAACATGATAAGTTCCCAAGCAGCATGTTTCTTACTTTGCCCATCTGTCAATTTTGATGATTATTGATGGAAATCTTTTGCCATTGGGTTGTGTGTTTACACAGAAATTGACATTTACCAACAAATACACAATTCTTCCAAGCCTGCCTAGTCTGCAGTTGATGGGTTTAGAGGGACACATTCACTCTTCCAGGTCCCCATTCCAGGCCTGTGCTCTCCAGGTTGTCAACTTCCCGCACTGCTGGGATCCTTCCCTCATCTCCCCCCAACCACTGCCCCACCCCCACTTCTGGGGTCCCCTCCCTACACTGTCTAACTCCACTGCTGGCAGGATCCCTTCCTGTTCCTTTCATTTCCTGCCTCCACTCTGGGCAAAAGCTCTGCACTCTTCCCACACCAGAAGTTGAACCCAGGCCACCTGGGTGAAAACCAGGAATCCTGACCACTAGCCCATATGGGACTATTGTTGCATCTGACTAAGTGGGTATTCACCCATGACAGCTCATGCTCCAATACGTCTGTTAGTCTATAAGGTGCCACCGGATTCTTGGCTGCTATTATTACTACAACTCAGGCCTTGGCTACACTGGAGAGTTACAGTGCAGGTGGTGGCTTTACAGCGCTGTAACTTACTCCCCGTCCACACTGGCAAGGCACATACAGCGCTGTATCTCCCTGGCTACAGTGCTGCATGTGCTCCACCTCGACCAGAGGAATAAAGAGAACAGAGCTGGTGATGCAGCGCTGGGGTGCCAGTGTAAACAGTGATTAATCTTACTACGCTGTCACTGACCTCCGGAACCTTCCCATAATGCTTTTAAGTAGAGATAACGCTCTTTGTTTTGGTGTGATGCCTCTGTTTGCTTTGCTGTGAGCTCAAGGCTCCCGGAGCTGCTTATCTAAAAACCAAACACAGTTACTGTTTGCAGTGAATGAGCAGAGGCAGGGGGATCCCTTTGGAACACCCACAGCTGGTGTTTGCTTGAGGAGAGAAGCAGCCGGGTGGGCACGGGGGAGGGGGGGTCTGTTTTGGATCAGCGGCTTATCTGGTCTGTGAGGAAAAGAACAAAGGCGGCTATTTGCATTTAGTGAATGAGAGAGGGGTGGGGGAGGAGGCTTGAACTTGCCAGGCAGGGAGCTGACACAGTGTCAGCTCCAAAAATCCACTCGCTCTGTCTCCCCCCACGCTCCGTGTCACACTCCACCCCACCCTCCTCTTTTGAAAAGCACATTGCAGCCACTTGAATGCTGGGATAGCTGCCCATAATGCACCACTCCCAACAGCGCTGCAAATGTGGCCATGACAGAGTGCTGGTAGCTGTCAGTGTGTCCACACTGCAGCGCTTTCCCTAAACAGCTGTAGGAAGACAGCTTTAACTCCCAGCGCTGGACAGCTGCAAGTGTAGCCAAACCCTCTCTAAGCCTACCCCTTATGAGAACAGCAGGGACTAGCATGACTAGATGTCCCGATTTTTGGGTCTTTTTCTTATATAGGTGCCTATTAACCCCACCCCCATCCCAATTTTTCACATTTGCTGTCGGATCACCCTAGCAGGGGTTGCACACAGGGCTGCATTAACCTTCAGGTGCTGAGGTTTCCCTCTCTCCATTCCCAGAGTCTGTGATCAGGAAATAGACATCAGGGCTCCCAGGTGCTGCACAGACCATGACTGAGATCAGACCCCATATTATGCAAGGTGCTGTACAAACCCTGGGCAACACTGAGACACCCAGGAGGTTCCCCTCAATTTCCCTGAGCCTCTGCTGCCCAACTTCTTCTGAATCCCTATGGTTCACCCCCCCCCACAAAAAAACCCCACCTTTCCAAACAGTCCTTCTTTCCTTGCCCCCTGACTCTGGTTTCACACCCTGGGACCATCTCCTCTCTTTGTCTCTCCCCCTCCAGGTGAAGCAGAGATGGAGGCAACTTCAGCCACTGGAGTCAACCTCAGCGAGCACTGCAGCCGGCCCCGGGGGTGGGGGGGTGTTTGCAGACACAGGAAGGGAGCAGGGGGTGCTGGGAAGAAGGCGGCAGGAGAACAAAGCTCAGAGACCCAACATGGGGAAATTCCAGGGGGCAGGGCTCTGACACATCCCAGGTGCGGGCAGCTCCTGGGGGCGGGGCTCTGGCTCAGCTCGGGGGCAGGGCAGCTCCTCGGGGCGGGGCTCCAGCACAGAGTAGGGGCGGGGCAGCTCCTGGGGGCGGGGCTCCAGCACAGAGCGGGGGCGGAGCAGCTCCGGGGGGCGGGGCTCTGGCACAGCCCGGGGGCGGGGCAGCTCCTGGGGGCGGGGCTCTGGCTCAGCTCCGGGGCAGGGCAGCTCCTGGGGGCGGGGCTCTGGCACAGCCCGGGGGCAGGGCAGCTCCTGGGGGCGGGGCTCTGGCACAGCCCATGGGCAGGGTAGCTCCTGGGGGCGGGGCTCTGGCACAGCCCATGGGCAGGGCAGCTCCTGGGGGCGGGGTTCTGGCACAGCCCACGGGCAGGGCAGCTCCTGGGGGCGGGGCTCTGGCACAGCCCGGGGGCGGGGCAGCTCCTGGGGGCGGGGCCCTGGCACATTGTGACGCAGAGCCCGGGCTGAACAGCTGCTTCCTGGTTCTCCACGTGCTGCCAGCAGTGCTGGAGCTGCCTGAGCCGGAGCAGAGCCGCTGTTCTCAGCTGCAGCCAGGATCTGCCCCCGGCCCCGCTGGGATCCAGGTGGGGACAGAGACTGGGGCCCGGGGGTTCCCCTTGGTGTGGCTGGCGGGGGCGGGAGGGGAGAAGCCGGAGCTGCAGGCGGGGGAAGGGCAGTGGGACATTGTGACCCGGAGCCCCCGGGGAATGAGAGGCGCTGGGGGGCAGGAAAGTGACTGTGCCCCAGGGAGCCTGGGAGAAGCTTTCAACGCACCTCTGCCCCAGTGGAGCTGCAGGAGGATCCGCCCGCCCGCCCCGCTGGGATGGGGGGGCCGGGGCCCGGCCGTCGTGTGGGGGGGAGGGGCGGACCCCGGGCCCGGCGGGGGGGGGCGGTGTATTAAATCCCTCTCGTTTGCAATGTGCTACTCCCGGGCACTGCGCATGCCCAGTAACAGCCGCTGAAGCCGCTGCCCTTCCCCCTGCCCGGACCAGCCGTAACGTTCCGCCGGGCGCTGGGGGCGGGGCTGGAGCGGGGCGGGGAAGTAACAGGGAGCGTGGGAGGGGCGGGCGCAGAGCAGGAAATTCATGGGCGGGGGGGCGGGGGTCAGGCAGCTGGAGGCAGGGTTCGTGGGGGGCTAAAGGGCACAATCCGGGCTGGAGGGAGGAGCAGGAGTTGAGCTCAGGGGGAGGTGCTGGCAGAGCCCCCCCCTTTGGTGTGAGGGCGGAGGTGTCGAGGGGGGAGGAGAAGCCGGAGTTGCAGGTGGGGGAGGTCACTGGGGTGGGGGTGTAGATCTGTCTCTGTGCAGCCAGGACATTCCCGGGGTGGGAGGGAGGTGAGTTAACTGGATCCTGTCCCAGTTTTTGCCACTTCCTCCCACACACACATTCTCTCAAGATTTCCCCTTTTCTCTCTCATTATCACACGTGGCTATAAAATCCAGGGAGATTCTCCTCCCCCACCCCAAAGATCAGCTCTCTAATTGCCTCTGATTTTCCCTTTTCTCTCCATACTTCTCAAATGTCAATTTAAAATCTCTCCGAGGGGGGTTGGATTTTCCCACCCATTTTATCTGCAGCGATTTGTCCTTGTTTGGGTGGGAAATGGTTGCCCTGGGTCATTCCCCAGAACATGGCTCCCACTGGAGTGGGATGGGATGAGGTTCCCGTTCTCTGCCAGGGCAGGGAAGGGAAGGGAGGAGCACATCCCCCATGGAGACTGCCCAGACCCCATTTCCCAATTCCCCTGCGGCCCCCTTCCATTGTCCAGGGAGCCTTCCAGCTCCCCACCCCGCCCTTAAATCAGCTCCTCAAAGGGCTCTGAGCTGCTCACGTGAATGGTTGCCCCGTGGCCGGGGGGGACGATCACATTCTGTTTATGTATTGGACAGTCATATAAAATCCAGTCCAACAGTCCCCCTTTTCCACTAGTTATTTAATAGCAACATCAAATCCCCTCCGATCTTGGTGGTTTTCTCTCATGTTGTCAAATGTCGTTTGTGACAGGGTTCTCTCTGCGTGTGTCAAAGATTGATATAAAATACCCCAAACATTTGCCCCACTTCTCTCTAGTTGTGTTATTTCTAATTGAATATGATGGGTTGTTTCCCAATGTGCTAAGATGCAGCCGCCTCTGGGGTGGATCCATGGTGGCCATTATTTGCTAGTGACAGCCCGTGGATCTTTCTTGCCCTCCAGGCCTTCCATTCTCCTGTTAAAGAAGCACTCCCCAGGCTCCCTCTGCCTGTGTGACTGGCCAGCAGGAGGTGGTGTTAACTTTCTTGCCACTTCTCACACTCTGTGAGGTAACACTTGCAGGGGCAGGGAAGGTGTCTGTGTGGGGAGATTGCAGCTGAAGGGGCATTGTGGTAGGGGGAGGCCTCTGGGTGGCTGGGCAGGGGGTACCCTAGTCAGGTTGGTGGGTTGTGGAGGTTTGGGGTTTTCGGGGGTGGTGGTTCTGATGTGCCCATCCCTGAGGCTATGGGTCCTGGAGGTGGGTATCGCTGGGGGCCTGGTGGCTGCAGAACAGTGGGGGTGGGTGTCTCTTGGGGAGGCGGGACAGAGGGTTAGAGGGAGCCTGGTTCTGTGCCAGGGGCTCTGTCTGTGCTTCCCCCGCTGGTTCCTGGTTTTGTTGCCATGCCCAGTGCACAGAGCTGGGGGAGGGGATCCCTGGCACTAGGTGAGGGCATGCCAGGGAAGCAGAGTGATGGGTCGCACTGTAAAGCATCAGGGGGTCACACTGGGCAGAGGAGGGGGTCCCAGGCAAATGTCAGGGTAGATCGTTCTGGAGGGTGGGGAAGTTCCTAGGCAGGCAGTGAGGGACTGAGTTCCCAGTGGGGGGGGGATCCCTTGAGGGGGTCCCTGGCTGCTGGGGGCTCTTGGTGGGGGGAACCCTTTGGGATTCCCAACCTGGCAATCATGGTGTGGTGGGGGTTCTCTGGCCGGTGGGGCTTTGAGGGGTATCTGGGGTCCCTGGCCAGGGACTCTGGGGGCTGCGTCCCAGGGAATATCTGATGGGATCCTGGCTGGGGGGTGTCTGGGGCCCCTGGCTGGGGGGTCTGGGCTCTGGGTACTAGGGGGTGTCTGGGGGCTGCTGCTAACCATGATCCTTCTCTCTGGTCAACTTGTACCAGAGTCCTGGCTCCTAGTCACCAGGTCACCAAGTCCATTCCCCAGTCACGTGCCCTGTCACTGTGATAACTTTCTGTCCACTTAGCAAACACTGTTAGTGTGAATTCACAGAATTTACTTTTCTCCTCTTTTGAAAACTGCAGGAACTTTCGGTTCCGTTTGGAAAATTTTTGCCCCCAGTCCTTGTCCTAGATCTGCGGGGGTGAGGGAGGTGGGAAGGGAGTCAGCACTGCCACACGATGGTCTTTTCCACAGCGTTCTGAACTCATTCTTTCTGAAATCCGGTGTCATTGAGACCATTGTTAATCCAGAGTCACTGTATGGAAAGACAAGGAGTGATTCCAGATGGACAGTGGGTCAAATGAGATCAGCCATTCTCCCTGTGAGGAGGGGCTCCCATTAGCTGCTCTCCCCAGAGAGCTAAAGGAGGGAAGCTGCTCATACACTCCGTCCCTCTCTGCTCAGGATATTGGGGTTCAGCTTCCTGGGTCAGATGCTGCAGCCTCCATTGTGATCTGGGAGACCAGGCTTGGCAGCTGCTGCTCCCCCAGGGGGGCTCTGTACTGGGAAGTGACCTTAATTAAAGCTTCTTCTCTGCCCGGCCCAGGGGATGACTTTCTGCAGCTGGTCCTAGCCCCCTAGGGCAGTCCTGGGCCCTGTTACTACTAAATTCTGAGCCAGAGTCTCCAGGTAACTGAAAGACCTCAGGGAATGTCCTAGGGTCTGGCAAGAAAGTGACTCTGCACAAACAACACCACCTCATTTCTCCTCCCATTAGCGGTTGCCAGGAGGAAATCCAGCCATGGGAGAGCAAAGCCCCCAGGAATGGGACTGTCCCAGCCAGAGGGGCAGGGAGAGAGGACAGGGGAAGGAGAGACTGAAAGGGGCAGTGGGAGAAATGAATGTGGGGGAGAGATTTCCAGCTCTCTAGTCCACCCAGACACATGTATTGCTGCATCCTGGGGCAGAACCACTTTCCAGTGAACAAAACAAGGATCAGACAGAGCAAAAGCCAGTTCCTGACTCCATATTCCCCCTGCTGGGGTGTGGCTGCCGTGGGGTCAGTGTCTGAGGGAATCCCCCACAGTGACTCCTTTGGTTCTGCTCTTTTCTAGCCTTGTGTTCAGAGAAGGGGTGAGGGGAGAGAGAAGGGAGGTTAAAAATGTGTCTGTGGACTTAGCCTGGCAGGAGGGGCCAGGTCTAAATTGTAATAAACAGATTGAGCATTTCCCAGCATGACAGAATCTAGGGTGTCTGTCTGCAGGGAAAGGGTCTGGGGGAATTGTGATGTGAAATTAACTAAAACCGGTTCTGAAACGCCCACAACTGCCCTTCTCCCCCAGACAGGCTGCAGAATGTTTTGCTCCAGCTCATCCCAGCCTGGCGTGGGACAGGGAAGAGAAATGGCTGCAGTGGAGTCAGTCCAGGTAGAGATTATCGGGGGGTTGCTGGTGGGTTCCTGCTGGAGGAAAGGGAGAGCAAATACACCAGAGGTGGGAAGGTTTGCAGAGTCTGGTTTGGAGGTTGGAGCGGGGCAGGAAATTCACAGTGTGGGGAAAGGAGGAGGCCAGGGTGTGGCAGACCTGCTGGGAGTTATTTACTAAGTGGCCTAGATTCTAGGAACAGACCCAGGAGGTTTGGAGGTGGAAATGCCCTAATTTGTGAAGAGAGAAAATAACCCACCTACATGGAGCTAGTCAAACTGACCAGACTCCTAGTGCTGGAGCCTGACCTCATTAACCATCAGCTGCTGTGAGATATAAAGGGGACACCCATGAGTCAGGCTTATTGGAGCTGCCTCTCCCTTCATATCCCGCTCCTCACAATGAGGAGGGTGTTGGGCATCCTACCAGCGAGCTCTCCCTGGACCCTGCTAGGGGCTCCATCTCCTGTATCAGTCAGTGGCTAGTAGGGGGGTGATGGATATGCTGGGAGAGATAAGGGGCTCTCTCTTCATCCCCTCACCCTGGCATTTGCTGGATACTCTGAGCCAGGTCGAGGTGGGACTCTCCTGACTATGATCCACCCAGAGCTTCCATTTGATTCACTCTTCTCTGCCACAAATAGTGGGGCTGTGAGTGGGGCAGCGAGTCCTTAGTGTTGGACTCTTACTCTTTCAGGGGCTGGTGACCTTCAAGGAGATGGCTATGTATTTCACCATGGAAGAGTGGGCTCTGCTGGACCCCACTCAGAGAGCCCTCTACTGGGATGTCATGCAGGAGAACTATGAGACTGTGACCTCGCTGGGTAAGGGTTCCTGTCCCTTCTGTTCTTGGAAGGGGAAATGAAGAGTGAAGGTTCACGCCACCCCCACAATGCCATCTGTACCCTGTCCTGTTTCAGCATCACCCCAATAGGCCAGTGACACACATAATACCAGAGACCCTCCTCTGCTGCAGAACACTTTGGGAACAGAGCACAGGAGCCGTATTGCACAGTGTCAAATATCTCCTGTTTGCTCAAGTGAAACTGGGGGTTAGGTCTGGCATAACTATCCCATACCCCTAATCATTTTTGTTGCCCTTTTCTGAACCTTTTCCAATTCCAATATATCTTTTTTTGTGACGGGGTGACATGTGCATGCAGTATTCAAGATGTGGGTGTATCATGGATTTATTTGCTGTTTTTACAAATATGATCTATGAGATATTCTGTCATATCTATCACTTTCTTAATTATTTCCTACATTGTTCACTTTTTTTCACTGCTGCTGCACATTGAGTGGATGTTTTCAGAGAACTATCCACAGTGACTCCAAGATCACTCTCTTGAGTGGAAACAACTAATTTAGACCCCATCATTTTGTATGTATAGTTGGGATTGTGTTTTCCAATGGGCTGCACTATGTGCTATCCTGTCATCTAGTACTGCTGAGATCCTGGATTCAGTAATTTCCCTGCCCTTCCTGTTCCCTTTCTCCACCGAACCCCGCCAGCCCATGCTTCCTGTTCCCAGCTTCCCCAGGATTCTCGCACTGTCTCTGAACCTCTCTGTCAGCAAGAAGCAGTGCCAGGGACACTTGCCCTCTGTCTGGAGTCTTCGATTTCTGGGACATGGATTTACTTTCTCTGTGTTGTAAGAGGCTCTGTCATAATGAGTGTCTGTGATGTTACCCAGAGTACAATCTGGACTGTTAAATAGCTGTACCTCAGTCCTCCAGCATGGGGTGCCTTTTCCATTGTTTTCCCGCGAGAACAGCCCCTCTTGGCCAATTAACACACAGTCTCCAGCATGTAACTCACTCCCAGCTACACAGTATTGAGTGCTGCTAGACAGCCACTCATGAATTACACCTCAGGAGAAAACCAGCAAATTCTCAAGTGCCCAACTTTCCCCCAGAAATGTGCATCTTGCACTGTCCAGCACGCTACTGAACGACCCAAGCTCATATGAAGTCTGTCATTTCATCAGCGGAAAATGACATGCACCAGCTTCTTATCCCAAACAGAGTTTCCAACACACTTCAATCCACACATACTGGTTAGATGAACAATAAACCAAGCTTGTTAACTACCAAAAACTAAAACTAGGCCCAGTCCATGAAAGGGGCACTCCCAGGAGAGACTGTATAAAGGCTGGAACATGAAACACCTTTGTAAACCTGAGACAGCTGCCTTGGGGACAATGACAGGGAGAATCCCCCAAAGTGACTCCTTTGTTTCTGCTCTACTCTGGCCTCCGATTGTTCCTTCCAACGTGGAGTACTTTGCACTTGTCTCTACTGAATTTGATCCTATTTACTTCAGATCATTTCTCCCGTTTGTCCAGATCATTTTGAATTTTAATCCAATCCTCCAAAGCACTTACAACCCCTCCCAGCTTGGTGTTGTCCGCAAACTTGATACGTGTAAGAGAGAGACTGTTAATGGGAGGGTTTCCCCATGTGTCAGAGGGTTACACCCTGGTGGGAGGGGGCTAGGCCTGTACTGGAATAAGGTCACTCTGTGCTTCACAGTGTGCTAGAACCTAGAATGTGCATTAGCAGGGGAAAAGCTGGGGGGAATCGGCTTGTGGAATGGACAAAAGCCTAGTCTGAATTCTCACACCTTGCCCTTTTCACCCCGGCAGGCCAGAGAATAACATCCATGTTTCGCTGCAGATCATCTCGTCCTCCCAGGGGCAAGGAAATGGCTGCAATGGAGCTGGCTCAGGTAAGAGATTATCAGGGTGGCGGGCTCTGCTTGGAGGTTGAGGAGCAGTAAATGCATAAGAGGGTGGGAATTGCTAGAAGTGGTGGGAAGCAGGAAATATCTCGGGTGGAGAAAGGGAGGGGACAGCATGTGACAAACCTGCTGAGACTTGTGTAGTGTAGGGCGTGATGGGTTGTCACCCCCAGGAGGCAGTTTGTGGAGCTTCTGGGAACTGCTGTGTCCTCTAACCCTCACGCTGGGCTGGCCCTTCTCACACTGCTTTGCTGGAGATTTCGCCAGCCTCTCCAGGGCCTGTTATCACCCAACACAACAGCAGGTGGCGCCATGCAGCCAACTAAGCTACCTGAGTGCGTTACCTAAGCCACTCAAGGACAGATAGAAGACAAGAGCCAATTTCCCACTCCCCAACCTTGCACACTTGCTGTAGTATAAATCCAGAATGATACCATCTTATAGTGCACAGGGATCTCTATAATACAAGCTCATTAATGTAGTTCCCCTTCCCCTCGATATGGGACAGATGTGCACAACAAGCTGAGATTTTCCCCAGACACTTCACTCAAAATACGCTGGTTAAGATAAAGCATCAAACAAGTTTATTAACTGCAGAAAGATAGATTAAGTGATTATAAGTGATAACAAACAGATCAAAGCAGATTATTTAGCAAATAACCAAAACTCAGACTAAGCCTAACATACTAGATGGATAGAATTTGAATTAGCAATTTCTCACCCTGACTGATGGTACAAGCAGTCCCCCAAGTTTCCATACACAAGCTAGAAATCTCTTGATCCTGGGAGCAGCACTTCCCCCACATCCGTTTTTGTTTCTCAGGTGTTTCCAGAAGTTCTCTTGTGTGGAGAATGAGGCCAAGAGATGATGTCACACCCCACCTTATGTAGCTTTTCCATATGGTGGGAACCTTTTGTTCCAAACTCAGTTCCTAGTTCAGTTTGTGGAAAAATACAGGTACTAAAATGGAGTTTAGTGTCATGTGGTCTGGTCACAGGCCCTGCTGAGTCATAGTAGCCATGACTCATAGGCTGGCTGAAACATTCACAGGAAGGCTAAGCTCTTCCACAGTCCATTGTCTTTGTTGAGCCATCAGCACTGTCTGGCTTCTTCATTGTTGTACCTGAAAGGCTCATTGTGGGTGTTACCCAGAGTAAGCACATTTGAAATACAGATACAGAGTCAATATCCATAACTTCAGATACGAACATGATATGTGCACACAAATAGGATAATCATATTCAGCAAATCAGAACTTTTCCAGTGACACCACACATGATGCATCTTCTACAAAATAGATCATAATTATGTCCTAATCATATTATAATCATACCACTATGATGAATATGGGGGTGTAGTGTCAGATAGGTCCTAATTTCAAGGCACAGGAGTTGGGAATGGAACTTCCCCTCTTTGTGGAACAGGAAATAACCCTCCAGCCAGGGCTGGGACAACTTCCCAGACTCTCAGCGATGGAGCCTGAATCTACTGACATTTCATTAATTACCACCAACCCCAATCTTTGTGGCAACTGTAAACTTTATCAGTGATGATTTTGTACTCTCTTCTAAGTCATGGATAAGAATGTTAAATAGCACAGGGCCAAGAACCAATCCCTGCAGGAACCTGCTAGAAAGAAATCCACTCGATCATGGTTCCCCATTTACTATCAGAGTTTTTAATCTATTTAATGTATGCCGTGTTTATTTTGTATCATTCTAGTTTTTTTTAGTAAAAATATTGTGCTAATCAAGTCATGTCCCTTACGGAAGTTTAGGTATATTACATCAATACTATTAGCTGCAACCAAACTTTTGATCTCATCCAATAAGGATATCCCGTTAGTTTGATAGGCTCTATTTTCTCTAAACCTTTGTTAATGGGCACTACAATTCTGACCTTCTAACTTCTATTCTTTATGATTGACTTCCCCTTTCTTCCATATATTTTATTTGGAGAGTGCTTGGATTCCTACCAGGGAGCCACTATCAGGGTCCAGAGACAGCCCCATCTCCTATATTAAGCTCTGGCTAGTAGCTATGTGATAAATGTGAAGACCCTGCTTCTGTCTGTCAGATGGGAGACACAAAGGTTCTCTCTTTCTACCCTCTGATGCCTCCTGGCTGCTGTAAGCAAGGTGGGGTGGGACTCTGTTAACATGTGCCTCCCGGAGCTTCCATTTCCCTGGTGCTGCTGTTCCGTGAATAGTGGGGTTGTGAGTGGGTCAGCAGGTACTGAGTATTGGACTCCTGCTCTTTCAGGGGCCGGTGACCTTCGAGGAGGTGGCTGTGTATTTCTCCAGGGAAGAGGGGACTCTGCTGGACCCCACTCAGAGAGCCCTCTACAGAGATGTCATGCAGGGGAACTATGAGACGATGGTCTTGCTGGGTAAGGATTCCTGTCCCTTCTGTTCTTGGAAGGGGAAATGAAGAGTGAAGGTTCATGCCACCCCCACAATGCCATCTGTACCCTGTCCTGTTTCAGCATCACCCCAATAGGCCAGTAACATACATACTACTAGAGACCCTCCTCTGCTGCAGAACACTTTGGGAACAGAGCACAGGAGCAGCATCACACAATGTCAAATATCTCCTCTTTACTCAAGTAAAACTGGGGTTAGGTCCAGCATAATGAACAGAAGCTTCCTACCCCCAGCCTTCTCTCAAACCCTGAGCCTTCTCTACCCAAACCAGAATGTGCTTGGGGTGTAACAAGCAGGCGGCTGGAGTCAGAGCTGCCAGTCCAGGGTTACTTATCATACAGACACTCAGTGCGTCCTTGAACGCTGGCTGGGAGTATCCAGACAGGGGAGCTCCAGCAGCAGAACACTGAATCTCACCCAGGATTACAGATGACACAACTCCTCGCCGATCTGGATTACACCCCAGCATGTGAAAATGGCCTAGGTTGGTAGTGACATTTCTTGAGACATGGAGAGTCTTGCTCCCATATCACCAGGTGTAATAAAAATAACAGGAAAGGCCAAATATGGAAAACTGATTGTTCAGCTTGCTTTTGACCTGCATCATATTTTGCAATATATTCCAAATAAGGAAATTAACGTGCAACGTATGTGTCATTGTTTGTGGTTTTAAACTGTAAAAGGCTTGTGTGATTTTTAGCTCAGGAACAGTATTCCAATAGCTGTCGCCCCCTGCGTGCTTGTAACCAAGAAAAGAGCCTCAGGCTGAGCTGATTCAAATATTAATCCTGTGGTCGTTTTCCACAACAGCCTCAATAGGTCCCTGTGATGGAATGTAAGGCTACATCTAGACTACCCACCGTATCGGCGGGTTAAAATCGATTGCTCGGGGATCGATATATGGCGTCTCATCTAGACACCATATATCGATCCCCGAGCGCGCTTATATCGATTCCGGAACAACACCAACCCCAACGGAGTTGCTGATTTGACAGGGGGAGCCACGGACATCGATCCCGCGCGGTGAGGATGGGTGAGTAATCCGATCTTAGATATTCGCCTTCAGTTACGTTATTCACGTAGCTGAATTTGCGTATCTAAGATCGATTTCCCCCCGTAGTGTAGACCAGCCCTTAATGTCTTCACACCTTCCCGCTGCAGGAGAATGGCTGTTTGACCAGCTGTTTGCCTTGCTGTCTCTGAGGAACTGGTCTGTGGGTGTTCCCCAGAACTGTAACTTTTTCAGTAATATCATACTGTAAAATCTCACAATTTTACATACAGTGTTACTACACATTTTAACAGGAGGATAATATTCAGTAGGTTATGCGTTTTCTAATGATACCTCACAAGCCATTTTCCACTAGCAGGGTCTTCTCTGTTCACAGAATTTCTGATAGTTTGATGTCTGCTGGCACTGGATATCACTATTTTGCCATCTCTCTCTCTGTCTCAGTGAGCACCCGCTGTGGTTGTTGAAAGTCTGTGATGGGATCTATGGCATGCAACTGAACAGTGGGACCCCTGAGCCCTTTGTCCCACCACCTGGGCTCCCTCTCACACATGTGATGCTGAGACAAGCTGTGAATCTCTGGCAGATATTGCACTTACACAGACATCCGTAGGTAGGGACACAGCCAACTGAATTACATGAATGCTTCTGCAGCCACTCATAACACTAATGATAGAAAGTCGCCCCCCCTACAGCTCTGCAGCCTTGCACCCCTGGATCATACCATCTTGCCTTAATCAGAAGCCTGATCAGTGTGAGTTTATTACACAGGGTCCACCCCTCCCTCACTGTGAATAGTACATGAACCAGCCTTGTAATGGAGCTGAGATTTCCCAAGAACTTCAAGCAAAATATACCAGTTTAAGTAGAGCATAAAACAGATTTATTAACTACAGAAAGATGGAGTTTTAAGGATTATAAGTGGTAGGAATAAAAGATCAAAGTAAATTACCATGGAAATTAAAGATAAATTCACAATCTAAACTTTACACCTTATTACACTAGGGCGTAGTTCAGTTATGCACACAGGAAGGCTTAATGCTCGAGCTGCTGCACATGCTGGGCAGGCTTAAGGTCAGGCTCCCCATGGCAGGAGAGAAGAAGACTCGGCCCCTGGAGGGGCAGGCTGGGGCTTCCTGGATCCTATTTGCTCACAGCCAGCGCCCTGCCCCCACTCCCAAGTCATCCATGGCGCCCCCAGGTGGGCCAGAATGGAGCACCAGTTTTCACTGCACTACGTCCACTTATGGCTTACAGGCAACTCCCAGACTCACCACAGTCCACCATCTCGGCCAGAAAGGAGCCCACTCAGCCTCACCATTGCTGCTTTTCCTTCCCCCCAGAACCCCGCTTCTCCTGGGCTGCAAGTAGCCATCCCTGGGATGCCAACAGGCAGCCACAGGGGTCTGTCTCTCAGCAGCCAACCGCACCTCCATGGGTTCAGCCCTCAGAAGGGCAGGTGGGGGTTTCCTGGATTCCAGTTGCTCACAGCCAGCCCAGCCTCCACCTCTAAAACCATCAGTCATGCCCCCAGGTTGGCCATAAAGGAGCCGAT